>NC_089236.1:26648349-26807118 GCF_963924675.1 Phocoena phocoena
GAAGCAACAGAAAACCTAACTTGGGCTCTATAAGCAACACATAGAATGTGTTGATTCTTTTATCAAAAAAGTTCAAAAGTATTCAAGTACCAGGGGAGGTTTGTCCAAGTTGTGCAGACACTAAGTCCTGCTTTCTCTTTTTCCACTTCTTTGCTCTTCTTCTATGGTGGTAGTACATGGCAGACTGTTCCCTAGTGTTTGACAGATGGCTGCCAGAACATTTGGAGCTTTCTTATTTGCATCTAGAAATTTAATTAGTTTTCTATTGCTGTGTAACAAATTACCACAGACTTAATGGATTGAGTAATGCAAATGTACAATCTCACAGCTTATGTAGGTCAGATGTCCAGCCTGGTGTGGCTGGGTTCTGTGTTCTGAGCTTTATAAGGGTGAAATTGAGATGTTAGCTGAATGAGCTCTCACTTGGAAACCCTAGGGGAAAATTGTCATTCAAATTTCTTCTTGTTGTTGGAAGAATTCAGTTCAATGTAGTCATAAGACTTGAGGTTGCCATTCACTTGCTAGATGTCAGCTAGTCTCATTCCATTCTCTTAGTCTACCCACATTCTTTACCATATCACCCCTCCTTCTTCAGGCCAGCAACAATGATGCAAATTCTTCTCATCTTTTCTGATTTCCCTTCCTGCTCCCAGCCTGAGAACACTTTTTTGCTTTTTAAAGGTTTATTGATTAAGTTAGGTCCACCTAGATAATCTCCCTAAGATTCATCTGATTAGTCACCTTAATTACATTGCTTCATACTGCAGTGTAATTAACATAATCTTGGCGATAACACTAGAGGATAAAGACTGTGGGGTCTATCTTATAATCCTGCGTAGTACATAGAGCTTACTACTCTTTTAGCTCATTGTGTTTAATACTGAACCAGTCACTGTGGCCAGAGAAATGGAATGTACTGATTGGCTTTGACCAGTTATAAGTCATTGGCTTTGGTCAGTTACAGTACAGTGAGAGTCTGTTGAGGAAGAAGGGAATAGACTCGAGAAGGCAATCAATAAATACTCACTGCATTTGAGTTCTTCCTGGTATTGCCACTTAAAGGCATGTGAGTTTTGACAGAAGATTCTCTAATTGTTTCCAGATCTGTGAAGTAGTAATAATAATCCAAATATAGCAGGTACAGTTGGTGCTCCAATAAACTCCCATCACATGTCTTTCATCATTCTTATGTGGACATTTGCCAAGTTACACGTGCTTTGCTTCTAAAAGCTATACCTATTACTCTCATCATAAAACTGAACTTGGGCTACTACTTTTCTCCAAAGGTCAGAGAACTGCACATCCCCAACGTTCTTAGTGCCGAGAGATAATCTTTCTTCACTTCCTATATCCTTACTGATAATGGGCTAAAATTCAGATACTTTAAAATAAAAATCATTTCAGTTTGCAAATATTCTTTTCAAAAATAATTCCCAAACAGACAGGATTCCCAAACAGTTTACAATTCATTTATCTTGGAGGATGTACCAGGAAAATAGATTGTTTTCTATTAGAAATCCCATGTAGATTTTATTGAACCACAGATGACACACACATTTTTTTTTCTTTAAGATTATAGTTGTTTATTGATAATACTAACTTGAAATTTTCATAGCCAAGTAACATTTATAACCCTTTGTTCTAGAACTTTTGCCATCAATTACCCAATTATCCATTTTCTGGTGTGGAGCCAGGACTAATTTCTAAGGAAAAAAATGAAGAACTTCACCAAGTGTACTTCTCTAAAATGGGTGGCACTCAAGAATAAATCTTCATTAGATTCCTTATTTCATATTTACTCTTCTCAGTTGGTTGGCAAAGCCTATGAATGTGCTTTGATCAGAAGAACAGAAGTTCTCTTCTCTAGATTCTTGCCAAATAATATAATCTTGAAATTCCCACTGTCAGATTGTTATTAAATGCCCATTATGAGGTTTAACATTTATGGAGAATTTCCTGAAGGCCATGCAACATATGCTTTTCTGGCTATCCTGAATGTTACCTTTGGATCAAGTCCAACCATCAGAGGTCTATTATACTGTGATGGACAGTATTATTTTGACCCCTCTTAAGTTTACTTTTACTGAATTATGCTTTAGTGCTAAGTCATTGTCCTACATGAAAAGATCTTATTTGAAAGAGCTATGCGAAATGCATTATTATTGAAAGGGTAAGGAGGCATAGGAAACATTGAACTCTTTATCACACAGAGTTCTTTTTATGAGAAACCAAAGGAAGAAATTTGCCTCAGGTTTACCAATCATGAACAGCTCTGCTTCTCCTGAAAAACTGATTTGATTTCATATTATGGCCCCTGTGAATCTGGTATCAGATCATGCTTTGGTCACTAGGAACTATATTTGTGGAACCTCATTCCCCATGCTTTTATAATACAGTATAGAATGCTTTCTCAGTGTGCTTATTCAACCCAAGATGTGATTATTTTCCCCTTGTGATGACTCCCTAAACTATATATTTTATCTTTTGTATTGAAACATTTTTGTAAGATGCTTCAAATCCTTTGTGAAGTGAGGAATGGGATTTCAAGAACAAGTCAAATACTGCTGTTTTATTCATTTTTCTCTTGGTTTTCTATTTCTTTTAAAAAGTTGATAATTATCTCTTTTGCATATATTTCCTACTTAAAATCTGTCATTCATCTATTCATTAATCAAAATATTTTATAGGGCTCTTATGTCCAAGCTTAGTACAGAGAAAAATAGATGAAAGATATAATTCCTGCCTTAAAAAAAAACCTTAAATTTTAGTGGTAGAAAAAATAAACTGAATATGATAATGTGAGAGGCTGTGGGAACAGAAAGGAGGGATACCTAATTCAGACCTGAGTTTTGTCAGACAAGACGTCACAAAATATGTTTGAGTTGGATTTTGAAGGATTTCTTTTAGTCAGGCCCAAAGGTGGTAGGGGATGGTGTGTGGGGAAGAGTTCCTGTCATAGGAAGTTCACAATGGAAATTCACCAAGGCAAGAGACAATAAATGTGGTGATTTCAGAATGGCTTGATATCAAGCTCTAACAGAGCACTGTCAGTAAGTGAGGCTAGATCACAAGCTGCTCTTGACGTCAAACTAAGGATTCATAATTTTTTCTGAAGCAACAGGGAGCCATGACAGGTTCCCATGGAACATACTGAAGTCAAACAAACAAAGAAATTTCTTGTATCTCCCCCAACAGCTGGAATTGCATCTTTTAAATGTTAGGTATTCAATGGATATTGTTTAATAAATTGGGTACCCCAAGAAATATAACTGCATATTTCATTCATAATCTTCTCAACATTGTTTTCTTCATAGGATTTTCCATTCATGAACTTTGTTAGACAAGGAAGTCTGTTCTGTTTCCCCATTTTGTCATTTTTCCCCTTTCTGCTCATTTCTTCAGGTATCTTATGGCAAAGGTGAGCACTAGATCCGGGAAGCCAGAGTTTGAATCCTGATTCTGCCACTGATGAGCAGCCTGGAACAAGGGATATAACCTCTCAGGATCTTCTTTACAAGGCAGTTAGGGGATTTAATGAGTAAATGTGCACTGAAGTATGTAAACAGTGCTTGGCTTTTAGTGACCTTATAGGGTAAGTCTACTTCCTATCACTCTTTTTTCACGTTTTCTTTTCCACATTGATGTGTTTGCTTTGGCAAAGTGAAGTGCCATCTCCTTTACATAAAGTCTATAGTAATGAAACTGTTTCATCCCACAAGCTTCTGAAGAATATATGTAATTATTGACATTTTTAGCACACATGGGCTTTATTTCACTGACTTGAAGACAGCTCTTATCTCAATATCTCTACTTTTTACTCTAATTCTGAAATTTTTACATTATTGTTCTTCATTCTCATTCTGAGAATCTGAATCCTAGCATTATTTCTTCTAGGGTGTATTGTAAGTATCCTCGCAAAGTAAGTTTCAGGTGAAAGCAGTAGCTAACCCTAAATAAGCAAATACCTCATGAAACTAATCCTTTTTTTTTTTTTTTTTTTTTGCGGTACGCAGGCCTCTCACTGTTGTGGCCTTTCCCGTTGCGGAGCACAGGCTCCGGATGCGCAGGCTCAGAGGCCACGGCTCACGGGCCCAGCCGATCCGCGGCATGTGGGATCTTCCCGGACCGGGGCACGAACCCGTGTCCCCTGCATCGGCAGGAGGACTCTCAACCACTGCGCCACCAGGGAAGCCCTGAAACTAATCTTTTTTCTTTGAGTTACACATCCATTCTCTTCCTGTCATAGGATATATATATATCCTATAGGATATATAGATAATATATATATATATATATATATATATATAATGCAAAATTATAGTATATATTTATACTAAATATAGATATAATATAAAATATATATTATAATATAAATTATATATAATTATATATATAATATATATAAATACATATCTCTTTTAATCTCTATTTTCTCTAGTTTGAAAAACCTAGGGAGTACCAAGATTGGACAGTATTTTAAAATTTTATTGTAAATTAATTTATACCCTGCTGCTTCCCAGAAAGAATTTCAGGTCATTTACAATAAAAAAAAAGAAAAAAACATAGTTACAATAAAACTAAAACCCATTAAATTCAGTATAAAACAACAAGAGTCCAGTAATAAAAGAGAAAGAGGACTACTGGAATCTAGAGGAAAACACTCTTTAAACTTTTTCTTGGAACAAAGAATCCAGAGGGTTCAGGGAAATGTATTCTCCTCTGGAAAGCCTACTTTTATCATCACTAACGGCTTGTTTTAAATCACCCTTGCATGGGGAGTTGGGGAAAAACAGTTTTTCAAGATTTTGCTAAATCATTATTACCTCATTGCCTCAGTTCTGTCCTACTCCAGCTATCAGAGGCTAGTCTTTGTTTTCTTCCTCAGTGGCCCAGATTTCATTTCTCCCCTAACGGGTCTCCACCATGCTTATTTCATGAAACATTGGCCTGTCATTCAATACTCACTCTTGTTTTCCCAGATACAAAGTGGTGTTTCATCTCAAGAACAGCATCTACATTCCTTGACAAAATATTTTTGTTACAACTGTCCCTCTACCAGCATTTTTATTTTTGTAGAAGGGAAGTAGAATATGCAGGCAAAACTGAGATGGGAACTGTATTTGCCAGCAACTCCCTTTCATTATGTGATCTTTCTCTTAGTACTTATCCCATATGTTCATACAAGACTTATCCACTTCCTGTTCTTCCTCTGATCCTGGACTTTCAAGATTTTTTTTTTTTTTTCTTCTCGGTCTCAAGTTAGGGCTAGAAGTTTGAACAGAAGGACAAAGGGGAAACATACATAACTCATTTTATGTATATATTCATTTTGTAACCGGGGGCTCAGAAGTGCCATAGCAGTTATCTGGTCTAACAGAGTAATAGATATGCAGAAACTTTGCACAGATTCCTATGCCAATCCCAGTGCCAAGACTGGACTTTAATTTTCTTTCATGCAGTATATCACTCATAATGGTTTTGTCCCACTTAGTACTTTTCACACTGCTCATTGCCCCCTGATATTTCAACACAAGCAAACAATCTTCTGAAAATACTTCTCTCAGTTTGAAGGACAATTAATGAAAAACATTCCAGAAAGGTTATAATGCCTATTTTCTGGCAAGAGCACTTTGAATCACCCAAAGGGAAGCTAAGTATTATTTTGACATTCATTATTGGCTGAACACTGACTATGTGTTTCTGAAGATCAGATTGGCAAATTGCTTCCACAGCCGGATCCACACAGCATGGCATGTGCTTCTGAAAGGGACTCATCTGGTCTAAGTTCTCCTGTCCTAATAGCATGCAGAGTTCAGCTGGAATTTAAGGCTTGAGTAGCATTTCTTTCCAAAGGCCATTAACAGTCCATGACACCCCAAAGTTATTATGAGCTGTAATATTCCATCCATCCTGGACTATTGACTAATCATATGTCTAATTGCATGGTAACACAACAGATGACAACAGTTTTTATTTCTGTTGCTAATTCAGAGATTTTTTTTTTAAGGTGAAGAGAGCATCAAATCACCAGGTCATAATAAAGTAAAATAAAAAAATGTTTCAAGAGAAAGATAAAGAAGAAAAACATTCAAATTAAAACATTCACAGTCCTCTGTTTCTTTCCAGATGTTAGCCCTTGTTTTCCCTCCTTGCCTTTTTCCATTTTTTCTTAACTTTTCCTACATGTTTACCCTAACAGCTCTTCTGCTTGCAGACCCCTAGCAACTTCTGCTCTCCCCAATGCTGCCTTTGGAATATTTAAGATAAATCCTTCTGGCAGTCAGCGATTTTCCATTCCTCATCTTATCACATGTTCATTTTGCAAAGCCCTTTTACCCCACGGCAAATAACTCAAGAGGGTGCTTAGAACAGGTGTGAAAATGTAAGCTTTTTTCTTGTTCTGTCGCCAGCTTCTATCATTTCCTTTCTTTTTTCTTAAGCCGATGTACAGCTCCATCATGCTGTTTTTATAGCTGCTGTTCAAACTTTAATGAGGACAATCAATGCTTGCTCTGCCTTTTTAAAAAGCAGATTAGAACTCAGAAATTACAATGTCCAACAACTCCAGTTGAATAGACACAATTACATTAAAACTGTGAATTAAAAACAGTATCTTACAAATTTAATACCTTAATTTACAGACAACGAAGAACTGGAAGTCTCTGTTTGACTGTTATGTGTTCGAAATTGCTGTTCATCCATGGTGACTGCTTTGTTTGGCAAATAGCATTCAAAACCATTTATTCATTTTCTGGGCTGAGGAGACCAGTTTTAGTTTACCTCCTTAGGGGTGATCAGTATCAGGGCAGCTCACTTTACATCTGTCATTATAAACTTACTGAAGCCAGATCACCCGTGTTTGAAGCATCAGGTACAACCATAGAGATCTATGGGCACGAGTGCTTTTTTCCCTCACTGCATCTTTCCAACAAAAATCATATGATGAAAATAAGTTTAGTACACTGACATTGGAGAATCCTCAAATACCCACCTTAGCTACTGAATTAATTATAGTTGCTATTTGCTTCTACAGTTTTATTCCATAGCTTGACAACAAAACAAACTGAAATATGGAGATTAAAATTAATTAGAAATGATAGCAGCAGATATACCTTTTTTGTGGGCTTTAATGTGGCAAAATTGTCCAGAGATGGCCTCAGTGAGCCCTTAAGGATTGATTCAGTTGAGGGTGTTGCAGGAGAATGGGGGAGCAAGAATTGTCATGTCCCAGGTCTCAGGTGAATTCTGGGGGCCAGTGGCCAAGTGAGGGTCCTTGGGGGAACGGGCAGGGATTTCCAGGAAATGGGCCACTGCCCACTTTTTGGCCTTTTAATGTTGGCCTGGAGACTGTCATGGTGTTGGTTTGTGTCATTTAGCATATGCTAATGTATTACAATGAGTGTATAATGAGGCTCAACTGGTCGACTGGAAGTCAAATCTTCCCCCATCTTGGGCCTAGTCAGTTCTAACCAGTTTTTGTCATACCCCCAATGTCTATGTCGTTCTTTTAATGGTTGTGCCCTGCACCCTTCCTTCCTGTCTCATTGGTGGAAGTGGCTTCTGCACCTTCAGTATATGAACACTTTCTTATAATGAACCCTCACTTAGATATGGCAAAGCCCTTTTTTCCTTTCTGTAAATTGAGGATGAAAGGACCTGAGTCAATGAACATACTTTGTTTCCAGTGGAAGTGGTGGCAGGAGAGAGCCAAGGTCATCTTACCCACTGTGACGATTAAATACAAAACCAGAACCAAAACACCACCAATCAGAAAAATGCCCTTGCATCCCGCACAATGCTGGCACAGTGTGGAAGATTTTCCTGAAGCACAAGTGAGCAGGTGTTATACATATCAAGTACAAATGCCACAAGCTAATCCCTCAATGAAGGCTTGGGAGTTATACCATAACTCCCAAGTTATGGCATACCATAACTTGGTATATGGTATACCATAACTTGGCTTGGGAGTTATACTATAACTCCATATATATATGGAGTTATACCATATATACTCTATGTGTGCATTCTTCTTGACATTCTAACTCCTGCTGGCTCTTGTGTGCCTCCCGAGTTTTCACAATTTTTCACTGTTTAAACAGGGACTCCCGCTTCTCTGGCCACCCTCTTTGTGATGGTAAGAAGAGAAGGCAGCCAAGCCTTGGGAGAATAGGAAGAGACTATGGGGCATCCCATAAACAGCTCCACCTCGTGAAGCAAACTCACAGTCCTCTCTCCTCCATTAGGAAGAGTGTTCTCAGAGTTTACTGGCTTCACTTCTCTACACACAGAACCTAATTTCTACCTTTGATTTTATTTCCATTTATAAGGGCTTTCCTCCTTTTCCAGTCCCTTTGACTCTTTCACATATTATAATGTCCAGTCCCATTAAATATGATCTGCTTATAACGAAATTCAACAAGCCCTAATCACATTGCCCCTCACATCTCCTTCCTACACCATCGTCTTTCTCCCTTCCCTTATGGGAACATCAGTCTCGCAAGGTTTTGTTGGCACCCCCATTGCCTTACCTGCCTCAAGTTGTAGGGGCAAAGCCTCTCGGTGGGTCTCATCTTTTACTTCATTCCATTCCCCAGTTCCCAAGCCAGTGATAAAGCTCTGGTTTCATTCCACTTTCATTACCAGCTTAATATCTCAAAAGTAAGAATAGAAAATACAGTTCAACTTTCCTGCCCATAGTTTTGTATTGGTAACTGCTGCCTGTGCTGGGATGGATTTAGAAAGGCTGGTGGGAAACAGCCTTGATTGGTTGGCTCTGGGGGCCACAGATTTGGAGTAGAAGATGTGACACTGGGGCTGCCCTAAATTACAGGGATGATCAGGTTAAAAAGAAAACTTAGATAGTCCCCCCAATCAGAAGATACACATCTCATGCCCACTCTTTGAATCTCGACCAACTTTTTCCACCTCCTTGTAACTTCTCTCTTCTTAAGCCAGATTCCGCACTGCCATTGTCTATAAATATATATATATATTTCATCTGTGTCTCGGCATGCCTGTCTTTTTGCATTCCTCCCCAAACCTTTAAGAGTCCTATTATAGCACTGGTTTAAATCTTGCTTCCTTTGTGAGGTATCACATAACAAGCTTTTCCTCTGCCTCCTTGTTCTATGGCCTGTTCAGAATGCCCTTATCACTTTCTCTGCTTTCTCCTCCTTTTTGACTCTTACCATTGATCTATGTGTTACCATGTTACAGAGTCTTGGAATTTTCTCTACTCCAATCTACCTCTAACCTTTCCTTGACTGGTTTCGACAAACTGAAACTCAGAGAAGTTGTGATGTGCATTTTTGACAGCTATTGACAGGACAGGACTAGAACCCAGCCGTCGTGCTAAATTGTGAAAGCAGGTCAATTTACCACTAACAACCGCAAATGATTGCTTCATTAAATTATCAATTCCTCAAATAATTAGGATATTTTCAGCTTTATTTTCTGTGGAGATTTGTCAGTATAGCTTCTTTGAATATCAATTTTTCATGTATTCACATTTTAGAAGTAAGCTCTTCTATCATTTTATATGAAAATAGATCTGTTTTTCTTTATGGGCATTATCCATCTCTACTTTTTGTATTTGTATACTAACTCCTGGCTCACCATATTCTTTTGTCCCTCCCCTTTTTCTGACCCCAGATTTTTTGCCTGTCTTCTAGTCCCTGGTCTCGATGTTTCGCCCCTTGGTCTGTCCCTGTTCCTCCATTGTCTCTGATCTTTCCTTACCCAATATCCTGACCGGCCTCAACTCTGGTCTCTGATGGTAAAATGGATGTATCTATTATCTTAGATCCATGTTATAAGTTTTTGCTAGATAGCGTTTACATTTATCTTTCAGTTAATTGGCTATTGCTTTTCCAATAAATTGACCTGAAGCAGTGAGTTGAAAACTTTCTGAGGACTAGTGTAACTTCTTGTTCATCTTGGAAAGTCTCAGAATACCTAAAAGAAAAATGTGTTAATAGTGTGTCCAGTAAATACTTGTTGGAATAGGAAAGAAGTACTAAGCTGAACTCCATAATCATGAGTCTCTGGCTTAAAGGAAGACTAAAAAAAGCTATTGCTTCTTAATAAAAATAATTTAGAATGTTTCTTTTCTAGCATAATACAAAAAAATCTATAGAAATGTGATATGAATCTATTCTTATTTATTTATTGATGGATCCTTGCCAAACCAAACCTTGAATTTGCGAATTCAGCTTGAACAATTTGAGGATCAGGAAGTTAAGTGCTTTAATGTTTTGAAAAACTCATGTTCCCTTTCTCACTTGAAAAAAAGGGAAGAAATGATTACAGTTTAATAAATAATTACTGAGAAAAGAAAATGTTCTGAGATCAGAATTTACTTGACCACAGTGCATCCATGAATTGCTATTGATGATGAGTCATGCTTCTAAATCTATGTGCTACTAAATTCAAATGTGCAGTGGGAGAATAGGTAACACCATAAAACTTCAAAGCTTCAGCTCCTGCTGCCTCTTTGGAGCAAGCAATCACATCCATGGCAGTTCCTGCTTCTCTGGACAAAGCCTTAGCCACATTTTCTATTTATCTCCAATATTGCTACCAGACAAAATTTTGGAACTATCTAAATTTAAAGGTATAGAAAAGTGGTAACCAAATTAATTAGTGGAGTTAGTGTATGTGTAGAATAGAAGCCTAAAATAAGTGCTCAGAGAAAACCTCTTCTTTCATTTGAAGGGAAATACGTTTTTTTATGTCCAGGGTTAATTAACCTCATGTCCAAAGTTAATGTTCAAATGAGCAGTAGAGAAGGGACACTGATTATTATAAACTCTATCAATTTTATTTCCTGTCCAACTCTGGTTTTGGTCTTTCGTGGACATAGGAAAATAAATTTGATTTATATTTGAATCCTGGATTTGCAGCTTGTTGTCTAAGGTAGTGTTTCTCACACGCACAGTGAACAGTGGAGAGGTTATAAAAACTGCAGACTAAATGCTTAATATGAAGCTAATGGGGATAGAACTATAGCATTTGGATTTTTAATACCTCTGCAAGTGATTATACTACACTCAGAAGTTTGAGAACTATAGACGTGTGTGATTTGGGGCAAGTTTCCAAACCCTTTTGAACCTTAGATTTTTTGTGTGATATTGCAGAAAATAATAGAGATCAAGTTGTTGGGAAGGTCGCATAGAATAGAATATGTAAGTGGCTAGTAAATGCTGACATGTGCTCTCTTTAGCTACCCTGTAACTTGAACCTGAACTTCTAAGGTACTGCGTACAACTAAGCTGCACCAATGGTCATGCCCCACTGCCTCATGCTTTCTTCTTATTATATTTTTGGGAAACTGTTCTCTATTCTCTGTTCTCTATTTTGACTTTGTCATATTCCTATGACAAATGGAATAGACTATTCCATATTAAAAGAAAATAGCTCCTTTTAATGGATGAAATCTTGCTGTATCTCTAAAGCTGTTGAATTGAAAGAACTTTTCATTAGTGGAAATGTTCCTAGGAAAACATCAGCAAAAATCCCAACTAATAGCAAAACCAGGAAAGAAAAATTAAATCAAGGGATAGGAACTATGCAAGCCTTTAGAAACAGTTTCTTAATTGATTTCTGCTCCACTATTGTTAGTTTGTAGATCTCATTTCTGTTAAAGGCTCCTCAATAAGAAAGTCGGTAAATGCATTTTGATCTGGACCTAAAGTGGGTCAAGGTTTCCAAACCATTTCTCCTTACCAATTGTATTACTTATTTCTCTTTACCATAGTATAACTTAAATAACCATAAAATAAATGAAGTAACAAAGGAATCATGGTCATTACGTCATTTCTTAATAAGACATGGAAAGACATTATGTTCATTGCAGATGAAGGAAGAAGTTCTAAGCTTTGTTTCTAAATAGCTTTGTCAAGAAAATATAAAAATTAAATTATATGCTCTAATTTAATAACTAACTTTGAAATTATGAGATAGTTATGAATACTTAATAACTGCACTTGACAGGCTATTCAAAGTAGTCCTCAATTGTGTAAAGCTCTCCATTTGTGCTCAAAGATCTTGAATGTCTAGTTTAGGTAGTGAGCTTATAAAATAGATTTGCAGAGTTAAGTTTAGGATGTCTTCCTGTGTCAACGATGGGGAAATCATTACTGAGGTATGACTTAAACACCTGGAGACCAAACCTCCATATATCCCTAAATTATTGTGTCTTTTTTTATTGAGATATTACAATGCTGTGTTAGTTTCAAGTGCACAGGAAAGTGATTCAGTTATACATATATATGTTCTTTTTCAGATTCTTTTTCATTATAGGTTATTATAAGATATTGAGTATAGATCCCTGTGCTACACAGTAGGTCCTTGTTGTTTACCAATTTTATATATAGTACTGTGTATACGTTAATCCCAAACTCCTAATTTATCTCCCTTCTCACCTAAAATATTATGCTTTTAATTCAGAAGTAAGGTGTTGGGAAAATGTTTGTTTACTGAATAGGTATAGATATTGAAATTTGGAGAACTACTGCTTTGGGCATAATGTGCTTGAGGGGAACTTGCCTATCTAGACATCAAGCAATCTGGTTATTTTTTCTTGGATGTCTCTGTGTCCAGAACTCTGTCTGAACTGAGTTAGTAATGGTTGCTCTGTGCTGCGATTTTGAATGCAAAAGCAGGTTTTGTTTTGCTTAATAGGGAGAAATGAAGTGCACATGCCTCCAAATGAGGCTTAGGTAGCACACTTGCTAGAAAAGTTAGGAAGAACACTGTTCTTGTATTGTTCTAGGTTACAGTTACCTTTGAAGGATTCAGTATTACTCATCACTCAGCTTCAATCCCAACACTATGGTAAGGAGGACAGAACCTCAACGCTTCTGCAAGGGCAGATAGTTGAGGTTGATGACTATCTATCCTGTGAGTAGCTGACAATAGAAATTGGTTGTTCCCAATTTACCTGAACACACCCTCACAATTCACAATTTAACCTTTGATAGAGCAGCTTGTGCAAGTTAGTTTTCAAGGGTTGTGGGATTTCTCTACAGGTCAGATTCTAAGCACACAACATTTTTTCCTATACTTTTAGAATGTCTTTAATAATTTTTTAATTCAAAACTAAACATTTAGTCCAGGCAGCTACCTAATTTGGCCAGAAATTAACATTATATTGCCAATAAAAAGGAAGAAAACAAAATCAATATGTGTATTTCCCTGCAAAAGAGAAGTGCATATAGTAATTGTGGCCATGATATGTGGATGTGACCAATTTATTAAGAAAAAAAAAAAAAACAGTTATAAAAATCACCCCCTAGGAGCTCTCTCCAATTTTCTCTGACTTCCCTGACTTCTGCATACCCATTTCTTGCTCCTCCTCAGGTGTTCCCCTGACCTCCCAACCCTGTATGTCTCCACACAGTTTCTCTGCCTGAGGCCAATGGGACTCACATCTTTGGCTCTTTGAAACACTAACAAAGTTAAATAAAACACCACACTATGGGGTTTAGGATCTATCTTTCCAAGCAGTTGCAGAAGAGCCAAATAATGCAAGCAGAAATTTCAGGAGTGTTAAATCCCTTGGCAGCTAACTTTGGCTGATGGGAAACGTGAGATAGGAGTGAGCAGAATCGATCAATTTGCTCTCCTTTCTACCTCTAATAGGCTGATCCTAGGTAGGGTTCCCCCATTCAGCCTTTCAAGAGATATTTATGTGCCTGAGCAAAATCAGCTGTGAAGCAACTTTCTGGGTCTCTCAGCAGTTCATTTTGAAGCAGTGGCTAGCATTGTAACGTATCACCTTATATTACTTCTCATAATATTCTCATTTGTTTGATCCTTTCCTCATTCTTACTGAAGCTTTAGATCTTCCAAATAAAGTACTGTCTCTTAATCCTTCCCTAAGTCTCTATTCCCTAAGTCCCTAAGGCTTAGACACAGATCATCCCTAAGTCAGTTGAATGCAACTGAAGTTGAAGAGAGGCAATCTCCTTTTTAGGACCTAAACAATTACTTTTCATTATAGACTCTATCTATTCAAAAAATATTTATAGAGCACCTACAATATATGGGCATGGCTGTAGATTTGGGGGGAACCTCTGAGCTTATGGAGGGTACATTCAATGGGAGAAGATTCGCAATAAATGAAATAAGGACATTTTATCATAGATGGTCATAAATGGTATGGTGAAAATAAATTAATCAAGGAGGTGGAAAGAAAGTGGATCACTGGATGGTATACAATTTAAAACAAGGCAGTTGAGGAAGACCACACTGAGAATATCTCATTTATGGAAAGATGTGATAAAGGTGAAGAAGGAATACAAGCATGTGTTCGAGGAAGAGCATCTCAGGAAATGGGAATAGGAAATGTAAGAAGTACTAACATTGAATGGTGTTTTGTGTGTTCAAGTAATGGCAAGAAGGCAAATGTGGCTGGAACAATATGAAAGATGGGAATATATTAGTAAAAGAGGTCACTGAGGTGATGTGAGGGGCTGAATCCTCCTAAGTTTTGTGGTTATATATAACATATCATCTTAGCGCACTTTTGAAAGTGAAAGGAGGTAAACTTGATTATACCTGGGTACTTTCCTAGCAAACTGGAATGAATGGTTACCCTATATGCAGGCTAACGTAACAATTTTAGACTTTCGCTAAATAGATAGAAAGGTACCTGATGATTCTGAGCAAAAGAGTGACATGATCTGACTTATCTTTTGATAATATGACACTGACCTTCAGGATTGAGAATAAGGTAAAATTGAAAAAAGGAGCAATTAGGAGTCTGTGTCAATCATATACATGCCTGGAGGCCTGGAATGAAGACATAGATTTGACAGGTGTATTAATCCACATAGACTAGGCTATATGCTATGATAATAAAGAAACAACACATTCTCAGTGGCTTAGAGCAGAGGTCAGCAAACAATAGTCCATAGGACAAATCCAGCTCACCACCCATTTCAGTAAATGAGGGTTTGTTGGAACACAGCCACACTCTCTTTCTTTTATATCATGTCTATAGCTGCTCTCTCACTAAAATGGCAGAACTGAGTAGTTGCAACAGAGGTGGCATGGTCTGAAGGCCGGGATATTTATCTGTCATTTCACTGATAAAGTTTATTGACCTTATGTTTAAAGCAAAAATGCTTTACTTCTTGCTCATATAAGGTCTGCTATGTGTCCAAACACTCTCCCAGAGCAGGTCGGTTCTAAGCACTTGACTCAGACATCTAAGTTGATTTCATCTCAGAATTCCACTATTTGGATGTGAGGGCTTCATCATCACCATGTATCACCATCACCATGTGGCAGGGTCTCACATTAGCTCTTAAACATTGCGTAGAAGAGATAGACATCACCCACTGGTGATGGCCAATCCAATGGGCCCCCTACTGGGTACTGTGAGAGACAACATGGCTATTTGGTCAACAGTAAAAATTCTAGTCTATCAGTTATCAGCGTATAAATGACATTTAAAGTCATGAGACTGGATTAATTCACTAAGGGAAAGAATTTTGAAAGAACATGTTCAAGTATGGTCTTGGGCTATTCCTCAACAACCTGAAGAGTTCAGAAAGATTAGGAGCTAGCAAGGAGAGTGAGATGGAGCAACCAGAGAGGTAGGTGTAAAACCAGTTACCTATGGATGTCCTGGAAGTCAAGTGAAGAAAATGTATCCAGAAGGAAGGAATTACTGTCATCCCTCAGTATCCATGGAGGATCCCCATGGGTACCAAAATCTGAGAATGCTCTAGTCCTTTTTTTAATTTAGTTTTTATTTTAGATTAGAGTGTAGTTGATTTACAATGTTGTGTCAGTTTTAGGTGTACAACAAAGTGACTTAGTTATACATATATCCATTCTTTTACAGATTATTTTCCCATATAGGTTAATACAGAATTTTTTTTTTTTTTTTTTGGCTGCGTCGGACCTTCGTTGCTGTGCGGGCTTTCTCTAGTTGTGGACAGTGGGGGCTACTCTTCGTTGTGATGCACAGCCTTCTCATTGTGGTGGCTTCTCTTGTTGTGGAGCATGGGCTCTAGGTGTGTGGGCTTCAGTAGTTGCTGCACGCGGGCTCAGTAGTTGCGGCACAAGGGCTCAATAGTTGTGGAACACAGGCTTAGTTGCTCCGCGGCATGTGGGATCTTCCCAGACCAGGGATCGAACCCGTGTCCCCTGCATTGGTAGGTGGATTCTTAACCATTGAGCCAACAAGGAAGTCCTGATATAGAATATTGAGTAGAGTTCCCTGTGCTATACAGTTGGTCCTTGCTGATTACCTAATTTATATATAGTAGTGTGTAAATGTTAATCCCAAACTCCTAATTTGTCCCATTCTCCCAACCTTTCCCCTTTGGTAACCATAAGCTTGTTTTCAAAGTCTGTTGAGTCTGTTTCTGTGTTTTGTCCCTTTTATAAAATGGCGTAGATTTGCATATGTCTTCTGCACATCCTCCTGTATACTTTAAATCATCTCTAGATTACTTATAATACCTAGTACTAAGTAAATGCTATGTAAATCATTGTAAATACAATGCAAATGCTATGTAAATAGTTGTAAATACAATGTAAATGATGTGTAAATAGTTGCCAGAGTGAAGCAAATTCAACTTTTGCTTTTTGAAACTTTCTGGAGTTTTTTCCCAAATATTTTCATTATGAGGTTAGTTGAATCTGTGGATGTAAGACTTGCAGATATGGAGGGCTGGCTGTATATGCCAAGTGCTGCTTCTGATGTGTATGCTGCATACTGAGGATGGAAGAGGATGACAGAGACTGTACACTGGATTTAGGAAGATCATCGATAAACTTAGTAGCCATTTTGCTTAATTGTGATTTGAAAGCCTGATTGGAGTGAATTTAAAAGAGAGTGGGAAGCAAGGCATGAGAGGCAGAAAAAATAGACCAGCATTTCAAGGAATTTTGCTATGAGGAAAATGGGGTAGCAGATAGAAGGGTAATAGAGTCAAGAAAGTGGTTTTTTCCCTCTTTTAAATAAGATGGAAAGTTTCATGTTCATATTTTACTGGAAGTATTTCAGTGGAGAGAGAAAAATATTGATGCAAGTGTGAGAGACTACAGAGGATAAGTCATTGGTGGAGCAAGCGGAGAATTCTAGTGGACGAGTGGAAGGGGCTGCCCTCAGTGGGAACTTGAATAGTTTGAAAGGAAATTAATTAACACTATTAATGTCTAATCTCTTTGCTACAAAAAATCCTCACTTCTCAAATCAACATTCAGAGATCAATAATCTCATTATTTTTTTGTTTTGAGCAAAGTTAATTCCAACATGTTCCCTTGTTCTGAAACATTTTGGGGAAAAGCACTTCCAATTAGGTCAACAGCTTTCTGACTTTTAAACACAAATGTTTTAATCCTGGTAACACTTTATAATTAGTAAAACACTGACTGGATTTCTTTTAATTACTATAATCCTAATACTATCCCTGTGGTGCTAGGATGGCCATATGTTCAGCTTATATTTTACAATAATTGTGTAACTGAACCTCTAAAGAAGCTTTAAGTTATTTTTCCATAGAATGTAGCTCTTTTCATGGTGAGCTATCAAATTTCAAGTGGAAACTACATATTCCCTCTTAGAATGCTATTTATTTTTTCCAATAACAATGGTCAGCTCTTGTATTTCTTCAAACCATAACTTTTCTTTTTACTTTAAATATGAAAAAGCACCTTTTCATAATAAAGAAAAAAGGTAAAATTTAAAGCCAGTGATAGTACACGCTTGTGATTTTACTTAAGTCTACCATATGGTTTTGTGTGTGGATGTGTGTCTTTTAATCACAAATAAAACAAAGGGTAGAATTTAACAATCCCTTTCAGTTAGTATGTTAATTTCGCATTTTAACAAGACCTTTTTTTTGAGATACAATAGTCGACATGAATCCCATAAGTTTCATTACCTTTTTTCTTGCCCTTTTTTTGAAAAACAGCTTGCACATCTCCAGCATTGCATAAAATACCCATTTGTAATTATGCTTAACCTTTCCAAAGCCTTTGGGTATAGTCTGCTCATTAATCTTTAACCTGACAAGCCTTGGGGGTTGTGAAATTTGTACCTCTATGTATTAGAGACACAGAGACCATAGACCAGGGGCACAAAGGGGGTAATTAAGAGGAAGTAAAACAAAAGAAATAGAACAAAGCTTGAGGGATATGATTACATTACTGTAGGTGTCAGAGAACAGCAGGGACAATAGAATGCAAATCATTATAGACAGAGTTCAGGAAATAAATGAAGCTATACATTTTTAGAACAAAACCGATTGAATCATACCCTGTCTTACTCAAGTGAAAAATAACTTGTGCTAAATTGATCTAAAATAAAGATTTTTAAATATAATCATACAAAATATGGATTGGCTATGCCTCTACAGATCATTCCACATATGCATTTCCCCATGTTGTACTAAAGTATAACAAAGGATATATTTTAAGTAAAACTAACATCACTGCCTGAAAAGTTACTCTGATGATGAAGGAAGTATCATATTTTTATCTATACAGATGTTCATTATTTTTGTATTGGGTGTTGATGAAGACAACAAAAGGTGTAGATTTCTTCATATCACATTTCCCTACATATCACATCTTGCCCAGGCATTTTTATGTCAACTGTTGAAGATTTGTTGAAACAAATGATGCACATAAGTTGATGCAATTATTGATACATATTAAAAAAACTACATCTAATAATAATACTATGCCTAATAATAAGACAAGATTTAAAAAAATTTTGTGGTGATTCTGTTTGTTTTGTTTTTAACCAATATTATTCTTCAGAAAAGGGAGAGTCACTTTGTGACTGAATCTTTGTAAATACATCTAATGAGGAAGAAAAAGGGGAACTATCTTTATGTCTTTATGTTAAACACAAAATAGTATAAACCAGTTTAGTGATCACCTACTACTTGGATTTAGTGGTATCTAGAATAAAAACTAAGTTACTATAATAAAGAGAATGTAAAATATAGTGAGTAAAATACACTAGAAATTGATTTCTCTCTAGTATCACAGCCTAATATTACAGAGGGTAAGGTAGCAGGGATGGCAGGGCAGCTCTGTCAACTTCCACAACCTGCTCCAGTATTTGGATTTGTCACCCAGTGGTAAGGAAGGATACAGAGAGTCCTGGGCAGACTTCTTTAAAGAGATGATCTGGAAGTCCCATCCATTGTTTCTGCTCCTATCCCATTGGCCAAATCCAGGTACGTGGTTAAATCAAACTATAACAGGAACTAAGAAATATTGTATGTAGGTGTCCAAATACAACTAGAGGAATCCCTTTACTGAAAGGAAAAAGAGGAGACTGAATACTTGGAGCCAATTATGTCTCAACCTTAGTTCTATAAAAAATGTTATGCATTAATCACTTAAAATTTGGTAAAATTAGAGAAGTAAAAAAATGTATACAAATGATTACACACATAAAAATAGACATGTTTAAGTACACAAACGTATTTCCAATGTTCTTTATAATATATTTATATACTTTTATCTATATAATCTGTATGTATATGTATGCATTCAGTTTTAGACTGACTTTTTATGCTTTACTTTTTCTTTGTCACCAACTATTTCTTGGAGACTTTTGCTGCCCATTTCATGTCCTATTTTAAAAAATGATTTCTTCATTAAGTAGAATATAGTTTTGGGACTCACTTTGATTCATTCATCAATTTGATAAGTATTCAGTGAATACCTATTATATAACATACATTATTTTGAGGACCTTGGATGTAGTAATGAATAAAACAGTAATGATCCCTGCCCCTTAATCTCATATTCTTGCCATGAAAGATAGAGATGAGTACTAAATTGAACAAATAGGCAGTGTATTGGTTAGAAAGACAAGTAGCACCAGGGTTTAAATCATGTCATTGCCATGCTAGAGGAAAAGAGAGCCCACAAAATTCTGGCCAGGCAGTTGACTTCTTTGGCCAGGAAGGACAACACCTTGTTTCCATTCACAGATTACTGGCAAAAATTCATCATGTGTTTCCATCCCAACATGAGGGTCAACTGGAAAGTACAGTCCTGCTAATTGTTTTGTATAGGGGAGAACAGGAACTATTTGGTACATGGTGCTAATGATTGCCACAGCAGGTATATTGGATTCTGGAGTTCAAGGGTTATTAGCTGTGGGGAGTTGGAAGACCTAGGTCTCATTGAGATGGTGACATTTTGAAGGAATTAAAGGAAATAATGGACTTATTCATGCAGAGGTTTGGAAGAAGAGTCCTCAAAGCAGAGGCAGCAGCCTTTGCAAAGTCCTAAGTCCAGGCTGCACCTGTCTTATTTGAGGACATTTAAGAACATTTAGGAGGCCAATGTGGCTGGAGCAAATTGACTGAGAAGATTGGTAGAGATGAGAACAATGATATATTGGGCACTATAATGCCATTATGATGACTGCCTTTACTACAATTAAAGTGGAGTGTTATCATGGGATTTTGAAGACTTGACTTATATTTAAAGAAATTTGTTTTCTGTTATATTGAAAATAAAATTACAGTTGGCCCTTGAACAGGAGGAGATTGAACTCTGGTGGTCCATCTGTAGAAGGGTGTTTTTTCATTAGTTAATATTCCAGTACTACATGATCTGGGTTGAATCCACAGATGCAGAACCTCAGATAAGGAGGGCCCACTATAAGTTATATACAAATTTTGGACTGTGCAGAGGGTTGGCCCCCTAATCTCAGCATTGGTCAAGGGTCAGCTGGAAAGGAGGGCAGAGGTAAAAGCAGGGAACCAGTTTGGGGACTGTTTCAATCACTGATGTGTTGAAGAGTCTGTTTTTTTCTAAACTATTTTCCTTTTCTTCAGGATACTCAGCTAGACTATATTTCTAAGTGCCCTTTGCAGTTAACGTGGCTATTGCTTGGGAGTAAAATTAATATTTACCCATATTAAGTCTGGTCCATAAAAAACGTTTGTGTGAGTCACCACTTTTTTCCAGCTGAGTGGAAAGGAGGCCAAGAGTACAACTACTTGTAACAAGAAGGCTGTATATCTTAGTGATGTCATGGAGCTGGTATTTCCCTCCCCCAAACTTGCCCCACCACCTAATATAATTCATGTAAGATATACATGTCTATTGAATTTAGCTACTGAGATTTGGGGCTCCTTTGTTATGGTAATTAGCGTTATCCTAATACAGAAATTGGTACATTGAAGTGGAGTTCTGCTTAATATATGGCATTGGTTTAGCAATTAGGAGACAGGTGGCCTGGCAAAGAAGCTTGTGGTTCATGATATGTAGTTTTCAAACATTTGGTAAAACTCTCCTACGAGAAATGTGGAAAGTAAACTACATACCTTCAAGTATATAGCTCTAGAAAGCAAGTGGAAAAAGCCAAAGTTTTAGGATATGTTGGCTATTATTGGTCGCCTTATGCTAATGTGTTTTAAGAGATAATCTTAGGCAAGAACTGGATAGTTTCAGGCAGAGACTATGGGGAACAGGAGTTCAGATATCAAGGTCCTGAGAGGTTTGGCAAAGCTGTTGTTGCTGGACTTAAAAGAGTGAGAGATGAGATTAAAAATGGTGTTGAGGGCTTCCCTGGTGGTGCAGTGGTTGAGAGTCTGCCTGCCGATGCAGGAGACACGGGTTCGTGTCCCGGTCCAGGAAGATCCCACATGCCGCGGAGCGGCTGGGCCTGTGAGCCATGGCCGCTGAGCCTGCGCATCCAGAGCCTGTCCTCCGCAATAGGAGAGGCCACAAAGATTCAACTTTGCAGCAAAGATTAGATTAATATTCTTTTATAATTCTTTTCAGTTCTGTGGCATTGGTTGTGAGGTTTCCTTTTTATTTCGGAGTGTATTTATTTGTCTTCTCTCTCTTTCTCTATTTTTGTTTACCCTAAAGTTTTGTCAATTGTGTTGACCTTTTCAAAAAACCACCTCAGTTTCATCGATTTTTCTCTACTGTTTTCTTATTTTTTATTTCACTTATCTTTGCTTTAATCTTTATTATTTCTTCCTATTGATAGATTTGAGTTTAATTTTTTCTTGTTATTTTAATTCGTTGAGGTATAAAGTTAGGTTGCTGATTTGAGATTCTTTTTTCTTTTCTGATGTACACGTTTGCAGCTATAAACTATTTTCTTAGCCCTGCACATGCTGAATCCCATAAGTTTTGGTATGTCATGTTTTCATTTGTTCCAAGGTATTGCTTAATTTCCCTTTTGATGTCTTCTTCGACTCATTGGTTATCTAACAGTGTGTTGTTTATACACATTTGTGGATTTTTCCATTTTCTTTGTGCTGTTGATACAGTGTCACTCCATTCTAATTGGAAGAGATTCTTTGCATGATTTCAACCTTTTTGAATTTGTTAAGACTTGTTTTATGGACTAACATATGTCCTATCCTGAAAAATGTTTCACGTGCAAATGTTGTGTTAATTTTTTTTAATATTGATGAATGGTTTTATAATTTTTCTTTTATTCCAGAAAGGCATCAAGAGTAATTAAAATGGCACCTATATATATGTTTTTCTTACAAATTTTTTTTAATTTTTGAATTTTATTTTATTTATTTTTTTATACAGCAGGTTCTTATTAGTCATCCATTTTATACACACCAGTGCATACATGTCGACCCCAATCTCCCAATTCATCACACCAACCCCCTCACCCCCCACCCCTTTCCCCCCTTGGTGTCCATACATTTGTTGTCTACATCTGTGTCTCAATTTCTGCTTTGCAAACTAGTTCATCTGTACCATTTTTCTAGGTTCCACATACATGCAATGTACGATATTTGCTTTTCTCTTTTTGACTTACTTCACTCTGTATGACAGTCTCTAGATCCATCCACGTCTCTATAACTGACCCAATTTCGTTCCTTTTTATGGCTGAGTAATATTCCATTGTATATACGTACCACATCTTCTTTATCCATTCATCTGTTGATAGGCATTTAGGTTGCTTCCATGACCTGACTATTGTGAGCAGTGCTGCAATGAATATTGGGTTGCATGTGTCTTTTTTTTCTTTTTGCGGTACGTGGGCCTCTCACTGCTGTGGCCTCTCCCATTGCAGAGCACAGGCTCCAGACATGCAGGCTCAGTGGCCATGGCTCACGGGCCTAGCCACTCCATGGCATGTGGGATCTTCCCGGACTGGACCACGAACCCATGACCCCTGCATCGGCAGGTGGACTCTCAACCACTGTGCCACCAGGGAAGCCCCATGTGTCTTTTTGAATTATGGTTTTCTCTGGGTATATGCACAGTAGTGGGATTGCTGGATCATATGGTAATTTTATTTTTAGTTTTTTAAGGAACCTCCATACTGTTCTCCATAGTGGTTGTATCAGTTTACATTCCCACCAACAATGCAAGAGGGTTCCCTTTTCTCCACACCCTCTCCAGCATTTGTTGTCTGTAGGTTTTCTGATGGTGCCCATTCTAACTGGTGTGAGGTGATACCTCATTGTAGTTTTGATTTACATTTCTCAAATAATCAGTGATGTTGAACAGCTTTTCATGTGCTTCTTGGCCATCTATATGTCCTGTTTGGAGAAATATCTATTTAGGTCTTCTGCCCATTTTCAGATTGGTTTGTTTATTTTTTTAATATTGAGCTTCATGAGCTGTTTATATATTTTGGAGATTGATCCTTTGTCTGTTGATTTATTGGCAAATATTTTCTCCCAATTTGAGGGTTGTGTTTTCATCTTGTTTACAGTTTCCTTTGCTGTACAAAAGATTTTAAATTTCATTAGGTCCCATTTGTTTATTTTTGTTTTTATTTCCATTACTCTGGAGGTCGATCAAAAAAGATCTTGCTGTGATTTATGTCAGAGTGTTCTTCCTATGTTTTCCTCTAGGAGGTTTATAGTGTCTGGTCTTATATTTAGGTCTCTAATCCATTTTGAGTTTATTTTTGTGTATGTTGTTAGGGAGTTTTCGAATTTCATTCTTTTCCATGTAGCTCTCCAGTTTTCCCAGCACCACTTATTGAAGAGACTGTCTTTTCTCCATTGTATATCCTTGCCTCTTTTGTCATAGACTAGTTGACCATAGGTGTGTGGGTTTATCTCTTGGCTTTCTACCTTGTTCCATTTATCTATATTTCTGTTTTTGTGCCAGTACCATATTGTCTTGATGACTGTAGCTTTGTAGTATAGTCTGAAGTCAGGGTGTCGGATTCCTCCAGCTCCGTTTTTTTCCCTCAAGATTGCTTTGGCTACTCGGGGTCTTTTGTGTCTCCATACAAATTTAATTTTTTTTTTTGTTCTAGTTCCGTAAAAACGGCCAGTGGTAATTTGATAGGGATTGCAGTGAAGCTGTAGATTGCTTTGGGTAGTATAGTCATTTTCACAATATTGATTCTTCCAATCCAAGAACATGGTATATCTCTATCTGTTGGTATCATCTTTAATTTGTTTCATCAGTGTCTTATAGTTTTCTGCATGCAGGTCTTTTGTCTCCCTAGGTAGGTTTAGTCCTAGGAATTTTATTCTTTTTGTTGCAATGGTAAATGGGAGTGTTTCCATAATTTCTCTTTCAGATTTTTCATCATTAGTATATAGGAATGCAAGAGATTTCTGTGCATTAATTTTGTATCCTGCAACTTTACCAAATTCATTGATTAGCTCTAGTAGTTTTCCAGTGGCATCTTTAGGATTCTCTATGTATAGTTTCATGTCATCTGCAAAGATTGACGCTTTACTTCTTCTTTTCAAATTTGTATTGCTTTTATTTCTTTTTCTTCTCTGATTGCCATGGCTAGGATGTCCAAAAGGACATTGAATAATAGTGGTGAGAGTGGACATCCTTGTCTTGTTCCTGATCTTAGAGGAAATGCTTTCCATTTTTCACCATTGAGAATGATGTTTGCTGTGAGTTTGTCATATATGACCTTTATTATGTTGAGGTTGTTTCCCTCTGTGCCCACTTTCTGGAGAGTTTTTATCATAAATCGGTGTTGAATTTTGTCAAAAGCTTTTTCTGCATCTATTGAGATAATCCTATGGTTTTTATTCTTCAATTTGTTAATATGATGTATCAGATTGATTGATTTGCGTATATTGAAGAATCCTTGCATTACTGGGATAAACCCCACTTCGTCATGGTGTATGTTCCTTTTAATGTGCTGTTGGATTCTGTTTGCTAGTATTTTGTAGAGGATTTTTGCATCTATATTCATCAGTGATATTGGTCTGTAATTTTCTTTCTTTGTAGTATCTTTGTCTGCTTTTGGTATCAGGGTCATGGTGGCCTCATAGAATGGTTTGGGAGTGTTCCTTCCTCTGCAAATTTTTGGAAGAGTTTGAGAAGGATGGGTTTTAGCTCTCCTCTAAATGTTTGATAGAATTCACCTATGAAGCCATCTGGTCTTGGACTTTTGTTTGTTGGAAGATTTTAAATCACAGTTTCAATGTCAGTGCTTGTGATTGGCCTGTTCATATTTTCTATTTCTTTTGAGTTCAGTCTTGGAAAGTTATACCTTTCTAAGAATTTGTCCATTTCTTCCAGGTTGTCCATTTTATTGGCATAGAGTTTCTTGTAGTAGTCTCTTAGGATACTTTGTATTTCTGTGGTGTCTGTTGTAACTTCTCCTTTTTCATTTCTAATTTTATTGATTTGAGTCCTCTCCCTCTTTTTGTTGAAGAGTCTGAGTAATGGTTTATCAATTTTGTTTATCTTCTTAAAGAACCAGCTTTTAGTTTATTGATCTTTGCTATTGTTTTCTTTGTTTCTATTTCTTTTATTTCTGCTCTGATCTTTATGATTTCTTTCCTTCTACTAACTTTGGGCTTTGTTTGTTCTTCTTTCTCTAGTTCCTTTAGGTGTAACCTTAGATTGTTTATTTGAAATGTTTCTTGTTTCTTGAAGTAGGATTGTATTGCTATAAACTTCCTTCTTAGAACTGCTTTTGCTGCATCTCATAGGTTTTAGATCATCGTGTTTGCATTGTAATTTGTCTCTAGGTATTTTTTGATTTCCTGTTTGATTTCCTCAGTGCTCTCTTGGTTATTTAGTAATGTATTGTTAGCCTCCATGTATTTGTATTTTTTACAGATTTTTTTCCTGTAATTGATATCTAGTCTCATAGCCTTGTGGTTGGAAAAGATACTTGATATGATTTCAATTTTCTTAAATTTACTGAGGCTTGATTTGTGATCCAAGATATGATCTATCCTGGAAAATGTTCCATGAGCATTTGAGGAGAAAGTGTAATCTGCTGTTTTTGGATGGAATGTCCTATAAATATCAAATAAATCTATGTGGTCTATTGTGTCATTTAAAGCTTGTGTTTCCTTCTTAATTTTCTGTTTGGATGATCTGTCTATTTGTGTGAGTGAGGTGTTAAATTCCCCCAGTATTATTGCATTACTGTTAATTTCCTCTTTTATAGCTGTTAGCAGTTGCCTTATGTACTGAGGGGCTTCTATGTTGGGTGCGTATATATTCATAATTATTGTATCTTCTTCTTGGATTGATCCCTTGATCATTATGTAGTGTCCTTACTTGTCTCTTGTAACATTCTTTATTTTAAAGTCTATTTTACCTGTTACGAGTATTGATTTCCAGCTTTCTTTTGATTTCCATTTGCATGGAATATCTTTTTCCATCCCCTCACTTTCAGTCTGTATGTTTCCCTAGGTCTGAAGTGGGTCTCTTGTAGATAGTGTAAGTATGGGTCTTGTTTTTGTATCCATTCAGCAAGCCTGTGTCTTTTGGTTGGAGCATTTAATACATTCACATTTAAGGTAAATATCAATATGTATGTTCCTGTTGCCATTTTCTTAATTGTTATGGGTTTGTTTTTGTAGGTCCTTTTCTTCTCTTGTGTTTCCCACTTAGAGAAGTCCCTTTAGCATTTGTTGTAGAGCTGGTTTGGTGGTGCTGAATTCTCTTAGCCTTTGCTTGTCTGTAAAGCTTTTGATGTCTCCATCGAATCTGAATTAGATCCTTGCTGGGTAGAGTAATCTTTGTTGTAGGTTCTTCCCTTTCATCACTTTAAGTATATCATGCCACTCCCTTCTGGCTTGTAGAGTTTCTGCTGAGAAATCAGCTGTTAATCTTATGGGACTTCCCTTGTGTGTTATTTGTTGTTTTTCCCTTGCTGCTTTCAGTAACTTTTCTTTGTCTTTAGTTTTTGCCAATTTGATTACTATGTGTCTCAGCATGTTTCTCCTTGTGTTTATCCTGTATGGGGCTCTCTGCTGTTCCTGGACTTGGGCAGCTATTTCCTTTCCCTTGTTAGGGAAGTTTTCAAATATAATCTCATCAAATATTTTCTCAGGTCCTTTCTCTCTCTCTTCTTCTTCTGAGACCCCTATAATGCGAATGTTGTTGCATTTTATGTTGTCCCAGAGGTCTCTTAGGCTGTCTTCATTTCTTTTCATTCTTTTCTGTTTATTCTGTTCCACAGCCATGAATTCCACCATTCTGTCTTCCAGGTCACTTATCTATTCTTCTGCTTCAGTTATTCTGCTATTGATTCCTTCTAGTGTATTTTTCATTTCAGTTTTTGTATTGTTCAACTCTGTTTGTTTGTTCTTTAATTCTTCTCGATCTTTGTTAAACATTTCTTGCATCTTCTCAATCTTTGCCTCCTTTCTTTTTCCGAGGTCCTGGATCATCTTCACTATCATTATTCTGAATTCTTTTTCTGGAAGGTTGCCTACCTCCACTTCAGTTGCCTACATCCTCTTTAGTTGTTTTTCTGGGGTTTTATCTGTTCCTTCATCTGGTACATAGACCTCTGCCTTTTCATTTTGTCTATCTTTCTGTGAATATGGTTTTTGTTCCACAGGCTGCAGGATTGTAGTTCTTCTTGCTTCTGCTGTCTGCCCTCTGTTGGATGAGGTTATCTAAGAGGTTTGTGCAAGTTTCCTGATGGGAGGGACTGGTGGTGGGTAGAGCTGGCTGTTGTTTTGGTGTGTACAGCTCAGTAAAACATTAATCTGCTTGTCTGCTGATGGATGGGCCTGGGTCCCCTCCCTGTTGGTTGTTTGGCTTGAGACAACCCAACACTGGAGCCTTCCCGGGCTCTTTGGTGGGGCTAATGGCGGTCTCTGGGAGAGCTAATACCAAGGAGTATTTCCCAGAACTTCTGCTGCCAGTGTCCTTGTCCTCATGGTGAGACAGAGCCACCTCAACCTCTGCAGGAGACCCTCCAACACTAGCAGATAGGTCTGGTTCAGTCTCTATGGGGTCACTGCTCCTTCCCCTAGGTCCCGATGTGCACACTACTTTGTGTGTGCCCTCCAAGAGTGGAGTCTCTCTTTCTCCCAGTCCTGTCAAAGTCCTGCAATCAAATCCAGCTAGCCTTCAAAGTCTGATTCTCTAGGAATTCCTCCTCCCGTTGCCAGACCCCCAAGCTGGAAAGCCTGACGTGTGGCTCAGAATTCTCACTCCAGTGGGTGGACTTCTGTGGTATAAGTGTTCTCCAGTTTGTGAATCACCCACCCAGCAGTTATGGGTTTTGATTTTATTGTGATTGTGCCCCTCTACCATCTCCTTGTGGTTTCTCTTTTGTCTTTGGATATGGGGTATCTCTTTTGGTGAGTTCCAGTATCTTCCTGTTGACGATTGTTCAGCAGTTAGTTGTGATTCCGGTTGTTCTCACAAGAGGGATTGAGAGCACGTCCTTCTATTCCACCATCTTGAACCAATATGGCACCTTAGGGCAGAAGTTTTATGCCTGAGAGGGACAGCAGGAAGGAAACAACATCCTCTGCTGCTGCAGCAAGGTCCAATTCCACGTGTTTGGTTATTAATAGAAATCCTGATTACCATGTCCAGAGACCAGCTGTTATGCAAAATACAGTTTTAAGCTTTCATTTTTTTATCATGGCTTCTTAGAGCCCTCTTAGATGATGTTGTACAAAAGTTGTGGGCATCCTATGTCCTAGCTCTTAAAGATAAAATTCCAATGTCAGTTAAGCTGGACATATGAAAGTACTAACAATATTCTTGCTTATTATAATAACCTGCCTTAGATGGAGATTGGGCACAACAATTTGTAGCTCACTTTGCATTATATTTAGCCTAGCATTTGGTGCAGTTAGGCATATGAAGAATGGCTAGGATGATAGTAATGGTGATGGTGATGGAGATGATCTCTCGTGATTATATATTGTCACTGACCTTGAAACTCTCTTTAATGTTCTTTGTGAATAACCATTAACTCTGTATGGTTCAAGAGAAATTTGTCCCTTTCACTCATTTGGATATATCATTTTTGCTAAGTCACATATTTTCATTGTTCTTTGTTTATAAGTTTTTTAAATCATCTTTTATTTCATTGCTTTGTTTCATCAGACAATTCATCAGTATGTCCTCTTTCATTTATGAAAATTGTTGAACTTTTATCCCACTGAGTCCTTAGTATGAAATTCTATATTCAGGCCTTGTATTTTTTTCTCGTAAAATTTTCATAGTCAGTGTGGATCATTTAACAGAAAGTTCCCAGATGCTCTCCTGTAAAATCTTAAAACTTCTACAAATTTATTTTTAAGTAAAATATATCAGCAAACACAACTGAAGGTAGAACAGAAACATTAGTTGGACATTAGACAGAGGAGATTTTGGTATGTGAAGGGATGCTAGTTGACTAAATCTATCTCCTTTTATTTTCGACTGTGACAGTGCAACTGAAAAATATACTTTTTCTTCATAGTATTGAGTTGGCCAGAAAGTTTGTTTGGGTTTTTCCATAACATCTTACTTATCTTAAAAGTAATTAGATAATTATATTATTATTTGTTTACAAAGTTTATTCTGGAGTAGATTATATGATCCATGAGGGCAGAGACTTGTCTTGTTCATTTTTTATCTCTGGCACTTAGTCACAGTGACTGACACGTACTAGGTTCTCCATAAATATATATTGAATAAATGAATAAATCACTAAATGAATCAATATAGGGCATGGATTCCATGATTCACATTTAGAATATAATTCTAACTTCTTATTACATTCCAGTGGTTCTCATCTGAAGGTGTTTTTGCTCCTCATGAGACATTGCAATGTACAGAGTATTTTTTTTAATTAACTTTTATTGGAGTATAGTTGATTTACAATACTGTGTTAGTTTCTGCTGTACAGCAAGGTGAATCAGTTATACATATACCTATGTCCACTCTTTTTAGATTCTATTCCCATATAGGTCATTACAGAGTATTGAGTAGAGTTCCCTGTGCTATACAGTAGGTTCTTATTAGTTACTATTTTATATATAGTAGTGTGTATATGTCAACCCCAATCTCCTAATTTATCCCTCCCTGCCCTTATCCCCTTGGTAGCCATAATTGTCACAACTGGGGGCATGTGCTACTTGGGTCTAGTGGTCAGAAATGTTGCTAAAGATCCTACAATACCCAGGTCAGCCACCCACAACAAAGACTTCTTAACTGTTAAAAGTGCCAAGGTTGAGAACCTGTAATGGCCTAATTGGTTAGGCTACTGTATCCCTCCAACCATATCTCTGGACTGTTTCCTTTTCATTTACTATACTCAGGCTATCCTGAACTTCTGCTAGATGCTTGCCTACATTAAATTTTGGGCCTTTCCATATGGTGTTATTCTGCTTGGAAAATTTATTTCTCTTCATCATTTGTATGACTAATTACTCGATTTTTAGGATACAGCTTAACTCTTCACCAGTCATGATCTATTTTCTGTCCTAAATCCTGTGTTCATTTCCTATGCAACAGTACTTAAATTTGTAATTGAAAATATGCATGTATGTATCTGTGTCACTTTCTATGAGACTCAATATTCATGAGGATAGGGACACTGTTTAGCAATAGTAGCACATAGTAAGTGCTCAAAAATTTGTTAAGTAACTAAAAAAAGAGCAGTGTTCCAAGAGGGGCTTAGGGGGATAGGGAAGATTTGGGAGTTTAGGGTTAGCAGATGCAAACTATTATATATAGGATGGATAAACAACAAGGTCCTAATGTATAGCACAGGGAATTAAATTCAATATCCTGTGATAAAGCATAATGGAAATATATATATATATATATATATATATATATATATATATATATATATATGAGTCACTTTGCTATACAGCAGAAATTAACACAACATTGTAAATCAACCATACTTCAATATTTTTTTTTTGTTTTCAGTTAGACTAAGATCCAAAAAAAAGAACAGTGTTGTTGGAATATAGTAAGTTGTTTGTAGGAGACTTACACAAGGTGAATATAGTTAAGCTAGGCCCTATAGGTCATAGAACATCATTATCATTTGGAATTTATACTAAGTGCAGTGGAAAGTCATTAAATTGTTTTCAAAGGGAGGTAACCAATCTTTTTTTTTGTTTTTTTTTAAGGTCTCTGGCTGCTCTGGAGAGATTGAATTTGAATAAGAGAACACAGGAGTGGGGTAACCAATAAGAAGATACTAGAGTGGTCTATATGCTACTGGTGGCTTGGATTCTTAGTACTAAAGGCAGAATAAAAAGTGACAGAAATGAATAAATGTTATATACATTTAAAGGTAAAAACAAAGACATACCTACATATTAAATGTGGAAAATGAAATAAATGGAATCATTGAGGATAATTTCTTAGTTTTTAACTTGGGCAACTAGTAGAATTTGATAAAAAAAAAAGGAAAATGTTTTAAGAGATAATAAATAGTATCATTTGAGCTACATCATGTTGATGACTCTTTTAAAACAATGAAGTTTATTGTATGTCCAGTGTTCATAAGAGTAATATCATGTTGATATATGAATTTGGAGTTTATCAGCATAGAGAAACTATTAGGCCTACATAAACACTTAGGTCTACCTTAAAGATTTTTACAGAGTGAGTGGAGCTACAGAAATACTATATACAAGGATCAAAACTTGTGACATACTAACATGTAGAAGTGAAGTGAAATAAGAGATGCAAGCATAAGAGACTAAAAATTGTATTCAATGAGGAGAACAGGAATTCATGGAAATCCACAAAAGGAAGTGTTTCCTGCAGGAGAAAGTAGCTGCCTGGAGTGAACGCATAAAGGAAGAGACAGGTGAGCATAAAGCAAGTCTTTTGGGTTTGGTAACTCTGGTGAAATTCAGTATTTATGGAATTGTGCTGAAGGAGTGAAAGCCAGATCGAAGTGGTTTAGTATTTGAATGATAATTAGTTGAGTTGCAATAGACTTTCTGGAGAGATCTTTTGACAAATTTTATTTTGAAGGGGATTAACAATGTGGGACAGTAGTTCTAGGAGGCATGTGAGGTCCGGGAAGGGTTTTATGGATGATTCAAGAGTATGTTGGAATGCTGACGGTATTATGTGATCAAGAGATCGAGGGAAAGAAAGTAAGGTGCAAAAAGAGAAAGGGAATATAACAGAATATTCTGGTTATAAATCTCTTATCTCTAAGCTTCAAACCTATTCTTCTTTGTTCTGCTCTGTCATGCTTGACCGTTGATGCTGCAAAAACATTTCTCATTTACCTGCTGGTTTTCTGTTAGATTCTACTAACTGGTGATACTAGAAGGAGCCAGGAGGTAGGACAAATGGAAGAAGGGACTTCCTTTGGGTTTGCTTGTTGCTCCTCCTAGCTACACTTGGTTACAGATTCTAACTTCCGGCTACACCCTCACAACCAGCCTCAGTGAACCCCTCAGAGCTGGGGGTTCACATGGAGCTCAGAGCTGGGAGCATCCTTTCCTCAGAGAGCCAGTTTCCAGCTCCATAGAACTTTCTTTCTAGGTTCTGATACCCCCAACTTTTTCCTTTATTCTTTAGCTCTAGAGAATTTGTTGTTTTAAATTTAGTGATTCAATATACAGAGAGCAAACATATGGTTTATATTAAAATCATATTAGGTTTGGAAAGTATTGGTTTCTACATCTTTTTCAATATGACAGAGTGTAACCTCTGCATATTTATATTATCAAACTCTTCAGTGCTGCTCTTGTCAGGATCTGATTTGTTACTTTGAAATTCATCTGGAATTCCAGCAACCAATCTTTTCTCTATTCCCCACTCCAGGTGTTTTTGTGTTTCAATGTGACATTTTCCTATCTAAATAGATCAGCTGTTTATAAAGGAAAAATTACCCGTGTCTGATATTTCTGGTTAAGTTAATAAACATTCCATTGCCACATACCCTTTGTATCTTTAAAATCCATCCTTTGCATTAATTTTGTTTTCTTTTATAATGTATTTATTCAATTTATTTATTTTTGGCTGCGTTGGGTTTTCCTTGCTGTGCGTGGGCTTTCTCTAATGGTGGCGAGTGGGGGCTACTCTTCGCTGTGGAGCACGGGATCTAGGCACATGGGCTTCAGTAGTTGCAGCTCACGGGCTTCGTTGCTCCCTGGCATGTGGGATACGCCCAGACCAGGGATTGAACCCGTGTACCCTGCATTGGCAGGCAGATTCTTAACCACTGTGCCACCAGAGAAGTCCCTGCATGTTCATTTCTGAGTGGAAAGGGAAATCATTATGGTGGCCTTTCATCTTATTAGCAGATGTGTACTTGGCTTCCCTAGGAAATGTATTTATAATCTTCTAAAAGCCGCAGCACTACAATTTTTGAAGTGAGACTATCCATAAAAACATTTCCTTAAACAGAATTTGCAAAAGTGTCATAAATATTTATACTTATCAGTAAGCATTCTGAATGTATATGTGTAAAAAACCATAAACACACACATGCCCATACATATACAGATCACTGGTCAGCTAGCTTATACAATTTAAATCCAAAATCTAGCTACTTCAACAAATTGCCCAGAAAAGAGTGGCTATAAATCATTCATTTTTATTTTTGTTGTTATCCTAAGACTTAATAGAAATGGCAAGATTTCAAGCCCTACACTCTCTCCCTCCTTTCACTTGTCCCTTTGTTAATTAATGGGTAAAGTTACCAAGTCTACAGGGCTTGTAGCTAATCAGGGAGTTTCATTTATTGGTTTAGGTAAAAGCTTTCAGAATGTTAATGCATCACCCGAGGTGAGCCTGGGAGCATACTTTTGACAAGAAATACTTCCAAAGAGAATAGTCTGGAAAGAACATTTAACTCAAGCTTGGAATTTACCTCTCGAGGGAGCTCATAGCCTCTCTTGTCTCTCCCTATTAAATTATTCATTCACTTTTTTATACTTAAAATGAGTAAAATGAATAATTTTAAGTAGTTTCAATCTTTGAAAATTTTATTTATATTTGGATGCTTAGATAGACACATACTCTTCTTCTCCTTTAATCCTTCCCCTCTTTCCCCCAAACCAACCATCAATCTTTTGATACACTCTGTTCTCACTTTTGATACTTTCATTTGTCCAACTATTATATTCTGGACAGAAGCTTCCAGTGCCCTTTTCACTGTAAGACTTTTACCAGGGCAGACGTCTCCCTAACCTGAATATTTGCTCATCATCTCTCCAAATGTTCCAACAATTCTGGGCAAACTATAATACTTTTTCTCCACGGTGATATTAACATTTCTCTTTTGGCCCTTTTGTTAAAGATTATTGTAGTGCCTCCTTAGAGAGGCACCAAAGATACGGCTGATTATAAATTCAGTCTGTGGCAAACTTTATTTCAAGTTTGTTTTATCACCTCCTCTTTCCTCAAAGAGGGAACAATGTTTAATATTAACCCAGAAATGCTACCACTCACTCAGTTTTTTTCAAAAACTACAAGTTTTTGAGTTTTCAGATTTTATATAAGTTATGCCACAGGCAGAAAAGTACCAGGGAAAAGCACCGCGGGGCCTGGTATGTGGAGCTCATTGGCTGCTGACACCTCTTTGTTTTTGCAACTCTTTCTGTCAAAGTCTGAGTTTTGCAGTTGATACCATGTCCTACCTGCTGGCAGTCGCCCCCACCTAGCTGCCTTCACACTGAGTTTACTGTTCGGACTCGCTGGAAAAACCCGATGGAATTTAAGCCCTTGCAGATAGCTGAAAAAATGCAGACTGGGACCCACCCACTGATTCCTTTGGTTTCTGAGCTTTTAAAACAGATCTGATTTGGAGAGCTCCCTAAGTGGAAAGTTTTAAGAAAGTCTCTGCTTCACAGTTGTTAATTATTTTGCAATCCAAGTACATCACTGCACTTTCATCTTAAAGACACACAGGCAACCTGTTGCTTGCGGATTTCTGAAACAGTCAGTGTTTTAGTTTCAAGCATGCACTTCATATTTTGGAATAAAGACAGTGATTTGGTACCTGCACAGATACGAGCTGTGTCTCCCTCCGGGAGCATACCCCAGAGAGCAACAATTTAAATAAAGTAACAAGTATGGCATTTTGAAATTGATGGAAGTATTTCTACAATTGTTTCCTGGGGAGATGGAAAGCGGTCTAAAAGAGAAAGTCGAGTTTTGATTCATGGTAACTTACTGTGGTTTCTAAAGGCCATCTGGTTGCAGGAGAAATAACACTTGCCTAAGAGCATTGTTCCTCCATTTATTCACTGGTAGAGAGTCGATCATAACACACATAACACATGTTACTTGGCTGAAGAAATCCAAATTGGAAGATAAGAATATTTATTATTATTAATGCCTGTGAGGCCCACTGAGGAGATTATAGACAAATACTGTCATGAATACAATTATGTCATCCACTGCCCTGGCCATTGGTGACCAGGTCTTAGTGGGCACCTGACCCAAGATCTTCCAATCCAGATGTTCACCACTTTGTCTGCTAAATACATATAAAACCAAGTAGACTGTGCTTTGCATTTGTGCAAATTAAAATTCCATATCTGCTTTAGGCAGCCTTCAGAGCAACATGGCAGCTTTAGCACTCTCTGAAATATTGATAGTTGCTGAATAGTTCTGTTTCCTTGTTTTGTCCATCTCACAGTTCAATTTCAAGCCCTAGATTTGCTAATTTGTTGATTTTGCTAAGAGCCCTATCTCCACTAAGCATCTCGATAGGCTGGGGCCTGTGGCTAATCAAAGCTCTGACTGCCTGTTTTGTTCTCATTTATTCTAGATCTGAGCTGTCCTATACAGTAACCATTATTCACATGCGGCTCTTTAAGTTAATTTAACTTAAATAATACTAAAAATGTAGCTTGTATGACATAGAAACAGTCAAAATTGTCAAAACATAGAAACAAAGAGTAGAATGGTGGTTGTCAGGGGCTAGGGGAAGGGAGACACAGAGACTGCTCTTTAATGGATACAGTTTCACTTACATAAGATGATTAAGTTCTGGAATTCTGCTGTACACTTTTGTGCTTATAGTTAGCAATATTGTACAATTAAAAATTTGTAAAGAGGGGCTTCCCTGGTGGCGCAGTGATTGAGAGTCCGCCTGCCAATGCAGGGGACACGGGTTCGTGCCCCAGTCCAGGAAGATCCCACATGCCGTGGAGCTGCGGGTCCCGTGAGCCATGGCCTCTGAGCCTGCGCGTCCAGAGCCTGTGCTCCGCAACGGGAGAGGCCACAGAAGTGAGAGGCCAGTGTACCACAAAAAAAAAAAAAAAAAAAAAAAAAAAAATTGTAAAGAGGGTAGATCTCATGTTCTTACAATAATAATAATAATAATAATAATAATAATTCAATTCCTCAGTCACACTAGCCAACTTTCAAGTGCTCAAGAGCCACAGGTAGCTATGGCTACCATATTTAGATAGTACATATATAGAGCATTTCCACCATTATCGAAACTTCTATCAGACAATGTTACCTACCTGGGTTCTTGGACTCTTTAATCAATAAAAATTGATAGGAGGCCAGATGAAGAATTCAGGAAACGCTTTATGGGGACTCATGTTGCAGCACAAGGGAGCAAAAGCAAGTAATAAGTTCCCTTGCTGGTTCCTTAAACGGCATGAAAGTAGAGGCAGATGTGTGGGTTGGACTTAGGTGGTCTACCCACCCCCTTAGTGGTGCTGTGTGCAGGTATCATGTGCACTATCCTGCTTTTGCCCCTCACACCTCAGAAGTAGCAGCTGGGTTTTATCCTCTTTGCATCTTGTTCATAATTTGCCCCAACTATGTATGCACACAGTTATTTTTAATCCCTTGAGGTTTTTTGTATTCTTTTTCCCAGGAGGCATTTGTCCAGGTGTAAGCACTGCAACAAAATGTCCCAGGTCCCAGGTTCCCGCCTTTCTCAACAGCACTAGCTAATCTTCACTCATTGGTCTGGAAGTTTCTTACATCCTTAGACAGGGCACATTCTTTGCATCAGATAAGGCATGCAGGAGGGAAATAATACACAACATAATTTAAGCAAGTTTATCAATAAAGGACATATATTCACTTATGAAACTGGAAGGCTGCAACGTTGGTTTGCGTTAACTGCATAACTGACTGCCAAAAACTTGTTTTTCTGTTTGCCTTCCACTTCTGATTTGTGTCAGTTTTTGTCTCAGGCTGCCTTCTCAACATGTTTACAAGGGGTTTGCTAGTGATTCCCAGGGCTACATAGTTTTACAAATCTAATAGACTTACCGATTCTCAGAAGATAAAAGAAGTGTTCTTTTCTTTAGATGTAAACACAAACCTTTCCTGAAATTTATCAACCCAAATTTCATCATTTTCTAACCTCCAAACAAATATGTGGCCCAAGAATAAGATTACATGGCTTAGTCCAGGCATCAAAGCAAGGACTGTGAGACAGCATGAATGATGATCAGGAAAGTTGAAGAGAGGGAGTGGTTGATAGGAAGGTGCCCCAGAATGTCTGTTAATGTTCTGTATTAGTGGTTCTCAACAGAAGGTGATTTTACCCTGCAGGGAACACATAGCAATGTCTGAAGACAACCTTAATTGTCACAACTGGAGTCGTTCTAAAGTGATCCTGCTAAATATCCTGCCGTGCACAGGACAGTCAACGGAGATTTATCTGGGCCAGTGTCAACTGTGCTACGGTTAAGACATCCTTTTCTATGAGATTTTCTTTTATGGAATGCAATTGAAATTTTAAAAGTAACTTTAATGATTTGCATACTGAAAAATACAGAGCTAGACCTGGCTTCAGGCATGATCTGATCCAGAGATTTGCAGAGTCTTACATATTTCACCTGCACTTTCTTGCAGTTCTCTTTACTCCTCCATCATCTAGGTTCTCAAATTATCTTCCTCATTACAGCACCAGTGTTGGCTATATTCCGACACTGTTACATCCATGCAATCAGCCATCTAGTGAAAAGAAAATAAATTTTCCAGTAGCTTTCACAAAAGAGAGAGGAAGCTTTTTTCTCAGAACCCACCTGCATTAGCTTCTTTCTTCCAATTAGCCAGAATTTTATCACATGTCCATTCCTGAACCAGTCTATGACTAAGAATTTGGTCACTTTTCACTTAACTGTTACATAACAAGAATAGGAGGTGGGTCATTTTAGAAGGAAAATCCTGGACACTGGCTAGGAGCTGGGGAGACTGATTCCATGTTATATAGACAACTAACAAATATTGATGGCTATGTTGGTGGATTGCATCACTATTAACTCTAGCCAACACCCAGCAGACTAGAATCGTTGTGTGACTCCAGCAGAACTTAGAAGTATAACTGCAGAAATGGGATGGGGGATCAAGTAAATTCATGAAAAACTTGCAACGTATACTTGATCAGAGAAGTGCTTTCTCACTAGTTCCTTGTAATCTGATCCTTCTGAATCATCTACTTCCACATGTTTACATAATATTCCACATCAGCAAGAAGGGGTAATATTGATAGGACATTTTTACGTCCTCATGTGAAATTTTCAATTTCATTTGCATCCCCATCTTTCACTAGTTGTATATCTTGGAGAAGTCACTGACTCTGAGTAGCACAGTTTCCCCTTTTGAAGAAGGGAGCTAACAATGGCACCTACTTCCTGGAGTTGCTCTGAGAAGTAAATTTTTTAAATGAATAACAATTTTAAGGAGTAATTGTATTTTTGTCAATGCAGAGTTAACATTAGCTATGATTGTTTTTCTCAGTGGTATTGTTTTTCTCAATGGTATTCAGATATCTAAAGCCATAAATATCATTCTTACTGGGCAGTACTTCCATGATGCTTCTTTCTAAAATATATCTGTTGAATTCTGTAATGTCTTATTTTACCGTATTTCTTGATATTGTACTACTGTCTCAAAAGTGTCTTCTTCATTTCTGTTATTTAATAAAGGCTCTTTTCTGGAATCTTTGATTTACTTTTTAGATAGATAGATAGATATGATTACTTAGCATGTTTTCCATTATTTCCCAAAGTCATAATCTTCAATCGAAAAGAGAGGAAAACATTAATCATTCTTTCAGCAACACTTACAGATAGAAATGCATAACAGATAAGTGCTGTTGTTGTTTTTAATCTTCCTTCTTTTACACATGAATAAGCAGAAAAAGAGTACTGAATGTGACTTGAGATATTAGAGACAATTTGCAGTTTAACATCTCGAGGACCAAAAAAAGTTTACCTCTGCATTGGAAGGTAGTCTCCGTACACCCTAAAATGAGAGAAAGAAACTAACATTTCTTGGGTACCTACCTAGTCTATTTCAGGCAGGTACTAAGTAATTAATTAATGAGATATTTCTTTGTTTGGAGATAATAAAATTGAATCTCTGGAAAGTTTAGTAACTTGCTTGAGAAGGTGGAGAATCAGGGATTTGGACAAGGATCTGATTGACTTTAAATTCTGTTTTTTTCTACTGCATCCTGGCTGCCTCAGAGACATATTCACATGCACTACAATTTTATTCTCAAAAAGAACTCCTTGGGTTTTGTTCCTATGTTCATCTTCCTTCTTTTTTTTTTTTTTTTTTTTTTTTTTTTTTTTTTTACATGGAATGCAGGATGATTCCTCCTTAGTTAGTAGATCTTCCCTCAGAAGATCTATTTATCTCTTAGAAGGTATGGATGATGTTGAATTCCTTCTGCTTTTGTTTGCTTTCTGTGTATGTTCTCTTATTTGCCAAACCTCTTGATACCAGTTCTGAATCCTCTGTCTCTCAAAATATCTTATTATGGTTCATTAAAATATATTTTCCCTTTTGCCTAGAAATCCTTTAACCTCTAACTCATTAATTTGGCAAATATATATGTGGAATTATGTGCTGGTTGCTGTACTGGTAACTAAAGCACTCCTCAGGCTTCTATTTATCTTCTTAAGGAGGGATTGCTTGCTAGGTTACAGTTAGACATTTTGCCTTTGTTTGAGTGATTAAATTTTTTTCTTTTCATGATTTCAAGATATTTTCTTCCTTGATTTCCAATATAAACCATAGTATATTTTTTATGTTCCTGATACTTTATAATATTCTACATATAACAGTGGATTGTCTCAAAAAAACTGAGCCATTTATTCTGCCATAAGAAAGTTTATTACAATTGGTTCTCTACTCTTAACAAACAAATTTATAACATAGTATGTGAATGTAGTATTTTGCATGATTTTCAAAGATATATAATAGAGAACCTTTGTGTGATTTCAAGACACTTTCATTTGCCTGGGAAAATATCATTACTAACTTTACCTGAATATGACTTTTAAAATGAAAATAAAATAAAATATAGAATGTCAATGACAAGGATGGTGCTGAAGGGGGAAAAAAGAGTGGGCAACCATTAAGTAGATGAAGTTTACATATTTAGTAGTAAACAAAAATAGGTTTATAGTTGGTCAGCAGAAGAAACATTTTGCAGTCTCTAAAAAACTTATTTTGGTTATTATATTAATTGCATAACTAACCACTCTACAACTTAGAGCCTTGGAACATCAACCATTTTATTATATCTCCAGATTTTGTGGGTCAAGAACTCTGTTAGGAGTCAGCTGACAGATGTTTCTACTCCACATGGCACCAACCAGGGTAACTTGATTGTATTTATCTGGTGTATGGACTGGCTGGGAGGGTACAAGTTGGCTTCTCTCACACATCTGACACCTTGGCAGGGAAAGGTTGAGGTCTGGGCTCAGATGGGGCAGTCAGTGGCTGGTCTCACAAGTGGCCTTTTCTAGCACTGTGGTCTCAGGGTAACTTCTCACTTGGAAGCTCAAAACTCCCAAAGAGAGTGTTTCTCACTTGGAAGCTCAAAACTCCCAAAGACTTGGGTGAAGCTGTAAGACTTCTTTTGACTCGGCTTCATATGTTCCGGAACATGACTTCTGCAGTGTTTTATTAGTCAAGAAAGTCACAAATTCCAGCTCAGATTCAGGAGGAGAGGGATTAGACACTACCTCTCAATGGGAAGAGTATCATAGTATTTTCAACCAGCTTTAATATATCACATTCATCTTTTGCTGTATGCCTTGTACCCTAAATTATATAATGGGTTAATTTTCAGCCACAGTTTCCAGCCTTGAAGGTATAGTAGTTGCTGAGACAGAAACAACACATAATAAAACTAAGGATAAAAAGGTAAATATATAAAAAAATCACCTACATGCTTATAGTTAACATCACTAAAAGTTGTCTGCATTGTAGCCCCAGTCCAATTTCTAATATCACATAGATTAAATCAGCTAGAACTATGTTGCCCTGAAACAGATAGTATGGGTATACTGGAGTTTATACCTCAGAAGAGAAAGTTGCTTATAGCTTATATTTGCCCATACTTTGATTTTCTCAGCTCTGCTAGTGATCTAACTTGAATATCCTATGTTTCTGTGTCAAGTTATAAATCAGTGGGCAGAAAAGTCATTTAAAAAAAATATGGCTCCTTTTTAGAGAAAAGCAAAGAAGAGTTCTTGTCAGTTGATAAACTTTGACCTCAAGGCAAATTTCCCCAGGATGCCCAAATTGAATTCTTTTTATTCCCGTCTCTTAAATAAATTTACTGAAGGGAGGAAATCTCAGGTTTTTCCTCCAGTTTCCGTGGTTCCTGTTCATAAATTTTTCACATTTCTACTACTGGCTAAAAGGATACCTACTGCAAAAATTAAACCCAGCTGACAGGAACTAAGATGAGATGAGTCCTCCTTGCTCTTTTCTAGTAGAAAATTTGTTGGACCTTCCATAGGGTTAAAAAGCATCCGGAAATGAAATAAGATGGCCCAACCTGTCTTGATAATGACTATGGAATGGTTATGATCATAATTAAATTCACATAAACATGAACATATTAAGCTAGCAGACAAGAATTTTACAACTGGAGAAAAATGAAATAAAGCTGAAATACACTTAATTATCTGAATTCCTGTTGATATCTATCATTACAAAGTACCAACAGCAGTACAATTTTGTCCTAAGCCTCTAAACACTCAACCAAAGAGCAGACTACATACATTCCTACAACTCCCAGTGGAGGTGTTGAGATTACACATACTTTCACTAATTTAAAGAGGGACTTTCACACTGGGATGCATTAAAAAGAGAACATTTATATAAAAAGCAATTTGCTTTGCCTGTAATTGAATTCCCCTTGCTGTTATTGCTAATTATTGACAATATTTGTGATTGACTAAGAAGCTTTTGCATTCAGAGTCAAAATTATTTTTCTGCTGGGTCTTAGAAGACAGTGGCTGTCTCTTCGATATCACAGACTGTTACCATGGAAATAATTGTGATTTGAGAAATGTATTAGCAACATACAAAAAACTGCTTTGTACAGAGAATTCCCTTCCCTTCACTGCTGTGGGCATTGTACAGTCTTGCATAGTAAGTACATGATAATGACTTCTCACATTTATATATTGTACCTTTGTTTTACAGAGTACTACACAATAGATAGAGCGTGGTATATGCAACTATCAAGAAAGGAGTAGAAAAGCAAATTGAAGGCAATGAAATGGAATTATTCTATATCTTAGGAGAAATTTACAATTAAATTAGAATATAAATTTTGCTTTTAAATTTCTTAACATTGAGAAGATATCTGTAAATAGTAGTAATCTCAGTAAGAAAAAAAATATCTAATGTTTTGTTTTAAAACACACATCTTATTTCTAAACCTATTATCAGTTTTCGCCATTTATTATTTTTTGATGTGAATAGATAGACTATCAGTCCATTTTTCTGGTTGAACAAACATCTTCTCTGTCCAGACCCTTAGAAGAGTCTTCCCTATTTTCCATATGCTTCAGTCTAATTTAGAATCCATTCTTGAGAGACACCTGAGAGAATTTACCCTATAGAGAATTTGGCCTAAGATGGTCTTATTAGAAGACTAATGCATATGGAACTTATTTGGGAAAAGAGGGGATGGAGGAAATGAATGGAATACCTTAAAACAAATCAGAGAGGCAGAGATGAGGTAGTCACAAGAACTTTTGGATTCTGACTTTCTGATTTCTTGTTTCAGCTCCTAGAAAGTGGGGCTTTCCTGCCCTTTGGTCCACTCCTTCCTTTTCAGTTGAGTTCTATGAGTGAATTTTTGTAAACTGGCAAGTACGGAAGCTCAAACTGAAATAGATATGAGCAATGGGATAGCAAGCAACCTATAGACAAAGAAAATGCAGAAATTGATACAAAATAATGGTTGGGGCCGATGAGAATTCCTCTACCTGGCATCTGAGTCTGAGAATCTGTGGTGTGCAGATGTAAGACAGCTCATTATAGCCTGTAGCTCATATAACTCATCCTGCATACCTGATGGGGGACTCTACTTCCATGTTGCCAGGTTGGGAGCAAACACAGACAAGGACAAATTCATACATAAACTGCTCAGGGATGCCCTTTTATACTCATGGTCAGTTTCTGTGCCTAATGCAAACTTGCTGACATACCAGGTATCTTTAATTAGGTTTCTTTGGTTTTTTGTTTTTGTTTTTGACCAAACTAGATATTCTGATAGAATGTCAGTGTTTGGAAGAACAGGAAGATTTAAAGAATTACATGGCACTTTCTAATGCACTACCCATCCCAATCAATAATCATTACATGAAGAAATAGCATGATCCCTTCTCATATGAGGTAGGACGAAGATTGTTATTTAGTTCAGGTTCATCTTCCCAAGTAAAGTTTGAGAGAGAAGATACTTTACTTCAAGGCTGTAATATTGCATGATACTTTATTGCAGGGCTGTAATATTGCATAATTGATGAGATCAGTTACTATGTAACCCTCTGCAGTAGCATCCTGCATTTGTTCCAGCCCTCAAAGAGTCTTAGGCTGAGATAGTTTTACAAGTAAGTTTAAACAAATTAAAAAAAATAGTAAATCTTTATTTTATATAAGTTTTTCTCAATAATAGGAAAACAGTTAAAGTGGTACAACAAATTTTATTAGTCTAGTATAAACTTTATTTATAACTATACAAAAACAATATCAGAAAATAAAATATAGGTATACATCACTTAGATGAAAAATATAGTATTAGCTAATTAAATCCAATTAGCTAATTAAATAATATATTCTTATCAAATAGGGATTATCATGCATGCCAGATTGATTTAATATTAGAAAAGCTACCATTGTAATTCATTACACTAAAGGCATAAAGGAGAAATATCACATGATTATCTCAATTACAAAATATACTTTATTATTTAGAAATAAAGGGAAGTTATTTAATTTATTAAGGGCTACATACACAAAACCTACAGAAAAAATAATTAACTGAGAGACTTAAACAGTAAATTTTAAATTGGAAATAAGATTATAATATCTGCCAACATTACTTCTGGGTAAAATGGGACTGGAAGTATGGTAAATACTACAATGCCGGAAAATTACAAATTATAATGCTTGGAGGAGACAAATCTGTTGTTCTTCAGTTGATGTAATCATCTACATAGAAAATTCAAGACACAACGAACTATTAGAACTAATATTATATTCAGTAGGCTTATTGAATACAAAAATTAATAGCTTTCACCCAGAAAATATAATGGTACTAATAGTACCAAAATAAAATAAAGTACCATTCATGATAGCAAACACAACAAAAACATTTTCTAAGAATTAAACAAGAATGCACAAAACTGATCATAGACACAATTAAATCTATTACTGATCTTCAAAGAAAATCAAAGTGAAGAGATACACAATGAACAAAGATGGAAGTATTCCACCTGGAATTTTAGAGGTACCCAACAAAATCATTCTGAAGTTTGGGGCTTAATAAAGACCCACAACGAGCTGTGGCACGTTTTCAAAAGAACAGAGAATAGGACTTCTCATACCAGATTTTAAGACACAGTACAAAGTAATTGTAATAAATATTAGTATTGTGTTTGTATAATAACAGATGAACCAACAGATATTACAGAATATAGAGCTCACAAATAGGGCTGCATACATACAAAAAGTGGAAATATGGTGACATAAAAGTATAGTAAAGTAATAGTAGTATTCAATCTATTATTTAATAGACAATGTCTGGAAAACTGTAATATTACATGGAGAATAAAAAAAGCTTAACCCCTATTTTACCATATACAAAAGTGGACATCAAATGGATTAAAGTAGAACAATACAGCTAATTGAAGAAAGTGGCAAAGATTCCCTTTGTGAGCTAGGGGTGAAAGACTCTTCTTTAACAAGACTCAGAAATCACAAACCAAGTTTAAAAATGATGCATTTTGCTACATCCGAATTTAAAAATATTTGCTTCATTAAATTTACAGATGAATGATATGCTGTAATAAAATATTTGTTGTGTCTAAAACAGGTTGATATATAGACTATATAGAGAACTCTGGCAAGTCAAAAATACAACAAGGAGAATACCAGTAAAGCATGGAAAGGGATATGAATAAAGCTATGAATCTGCAGAAGGTGGGGCTCAAAGGCTGGTGACTCTATAAAGATGTGTTCACACTTACTAATGATGAAAGAAATGCAAATGAAACAATCACTTATATCCTTCAGAGTCACAAAAATTAGAAAGAAGCATCTTAGCATTTATTTTCAAAGGTGTAGAAAGAAACTCAATAGCTCTCTGTGACTGCAAATATTATCTTCGTGTTCTTAAGTGATATAGCCGTATTCACTGGAATGAAGAATGTCTATTCCTTATGACCTAGGAGCCCTCTGGTGTGTGCTATATATGCCTATGTATACATACACAAAATTATATTTTACAAGTTTTATAATTTATTATATATTTATAATTATCCCATGTGTCTAAATGATAGGTATGATTATTTTCATCTTTATATTGTTTCTGACGTCTAGGAGTTAGGAATCAGAGATATCTACAACTAAGGTATACATTCATAAAATGTAGAATAATATGTAGTAGTTAAAAGCAAAGTTTTAACTTACAAAAATTTGAATATAGCTTAGAAATATAGTTTAAGTGAAAACACTATAAGAGAATGACAAATATAAGAAAGAAATTAGAGAATACCATGTTATACAAAGATGCATACATATTTAAAGTAATAGCTCAAATACATTAGGTTCATTTTAATCAAGGAAGAGAAAATGGGCTGAAACTGGAAAATAACATAAAACAAACAAAAAGACATGGCACCAACAGGTGCAAGCATGTGCTGTGAGAGTACGGTTACCTGTATGTACAAGGTTATAAAATTAAAGAAAAATAAACAAAATACCAATCAATGCACATGTTGATAATTATGAGTTCACAAAAGATTTTCATCACTTAAAGGTTAACTTTCCTAAAAATTGCCATGTTTCATGTTATTCTGAGCATTTGCAAAAGTGATCTCAACTAATTCCCAGAATTCTTTCAGGCAAAAGAAAAGATTTTTTAATTATTTCACTCTATGTGCCTTACCTGTGTTATCTCTTCTCATGAACATCTGTGTGTTTCAAATAATATTAAGACAGATATTTAGTAGGCATGGACCCAGGTTAGATTTAGTTGGTGCTTTGAGTCTTATTATTACTTCTACTATGTGGTAAGTGTTGCCTATGGTTTAAGAAGAGGCAATTTTAAAGAAAGGCATAAACAGAGATTTCTGCAGTGAAAAAGTTATCAGGTTAGTTTCCAGAGAGGAAAAAACCACATCTGTGTTTTATAAGGGTTATAGAAAGCAATTGGCTTTAATAGTATAAGCTACACATTAAGAGGAAAGAGACAATTAAGTGTTGGGTATTATATTTATGCAAAGCAATTTCTAAGGTGGTTCTTAAACTGTTTTGTGTCAGCTATTGCATATTTCAAATTTGCCTTTATTCAATTTCCTTCACTTTTAGTGGCTGAATATAACATTAATGAAAAAGAGAGAAAATGAGACTGAAACTTACAAACCTATAAATAAAACCTTAATATTTGTTCTCTTTGAAGCTGCACTCATCGGAAGAGATGCACCACAACTCATTATGGAAACCCTAACCAGGAATCTCCACACTTTCTGGAATGGGCAATGTTCATGTATTTATCTTTCCTTTACTTCTTTCCTCATTATTGAAATAGTCTATGGTCTAAATATATTTCAGAACATTTAGAATATAAAAAACAGTAAAACTACCTATATTCCTACCACCCAGATAAAACTCTGGAGACGTAGAAACTTGTGTGAAGCTAAGAGCAAACTGACATTTTGTAATCTGCTTTTCTGACATTTTTTAAGCACTTTCTTCCATCTCAGTAGTATGCTAAAAATAATATCCTTTCAGATGGAAATGTCTTAAGTGATTTAACAAGGTCCTATAGATTTATTAATATTGTATGGAGGATTTTGCTATTGTCAGTTACATGGTGATAAGCCTCCAAGGACATGATTTGTTTTGCAAATTAGCCCTTATTTGCCACTTTATTTTATGTATGCATTTTGTTAAGAGCATATTGTGGAATTTTGACGTTTTTCCCCATTTGGAATGTCTGTTTTTATATAGATTTTAGAATTGATTTAGGGTTACTAGGGCAATGGATATGCTTGTTCTCTAAGCTGGCTCTATGCTTGCTTTCTCTTGTTTCCTATTATTTTTCTTCTTTTAAGCTATCGATTTGGAAGGTAAATATTTTTTCTATTAGTGCTTGCCTTCAAATGTTTAGAAAAACACATGATTTTTTTCTAAATATAAACAACAGCCTATATTTATTCTTCTGTTAAAGATTTAAAATGTTTAATTTCTTCTCACCTTCCCTCCTCAATTTTTAGTTTTTACTGATCTAATTTACATTTAGACACAGACATTACATATCCTAAGTCAAGTTTTCCTTTTTAATTTGCATTAGTTTATAACCATAATAGCAATACTTTTAAAAACACAACTTTATTATTTACAGGGTTTCCCTGTTGCCCATCATCTTGGTCTTATATCTGTACTTTTCTATTGTTATCATCTTTGTTTTAGTTAATTGTTCAGTCTCTAAGTACATTTTAAACATGCAAATGGGTGCTGTATTTTTTTTTTTTTACTTTTTGCTACCTCTTTATTTCTATGGCTATCTTTTTAGAAATTTTTAATTGAAGTATATTTGATTTACAATGTTGTGTTAGTTTTAGGTGTATAGCAAAGTGATTCAGTTACAGACACACATACATAAAAAATATATATATATATATATATATATATATATATACATATTCTTTTTCAGGTTCTTTTCCATTATAGGTTTTTACAAGATATTGCAATAGTTCCCTGTGTTATACAATAGGTCCTTGTTGTTTATCTATAGTAGTATGTATGTGTTAATCCCAAACCCCTCCCCCCTCTATGGCTATCTTGATAGCTATCTTGACCTAGTTTTCACACAGAAAGACAGCTAGAGAATTCTTTTTTTTTTTTTTTTTTTGCGGTACGGGCCTCTCACTGTTGTGGCCTCTCCCGTTGCGGAGCACAGGCTCCGGACGCGCAGGCTCAGCGGCCATGGCTCATGGGCCCAGGCGCTCCGCGGCATGTGGGATCTTCCTGGACCGGGACATGAACCTGTATCCCCTGCATCGGCAGGCGGACTTTCAACCACCAAGCCACCAGGGAAGCCCTGAGAATTCTTGATAAAAATTTTATTCTTCTCCTTTCCTGAAATTATTGTGGGCTTTTCTATAGTATATTCAAACACCTCGAAACATTTAAAGTAGACATATCATTTTTAAAATGTTTGATGTATCTGTAAATTTCTTTTCTTGGATTTTTGTATTTTTTAAAATTATCATTGAAATTCTAAATGTTCATCTTGATACATATTTGTCTCCTTATTAATTTCCCTGATACCTAGAAAACCCATTCAATTTGTCTATAGATTCGGTTATTTCTTCAACTCTGTAAATGTGTGTGTGTGTGTGTGTGTGTGTGTGTGTGTGTGTTTAAAGTTTCTTTACTTATATTTTCCTTTGTTTTTGGCTTTTACACTCCCTTGAATTCCAATTATTAGTATCTTTACAATCCTGGGTCTATCATATCTGTCCATCTTCTTCTTCATAATTTCATGTTTCTCCTCAGAGTTCTGGATGAATTCCTTGAGTATGTTATTCAGTTCATTATTTCAATTATGCAGTGTTCCATATGTTTCTCATTGCGTGTAACATAGTCTAACTCACAACCCTGACTTTCAACTTTAAATATTCTTTCCTGATTTCAGATCAATATTTCACTGTCACTGTGCAAAGTTTTTGTAAACCCAGAACCGGTATCTTCTGGAACAACATGCAGTGCATCTGTTTCAGAGAGTGATGTTTCTTTTGATCATTCTGATTCTTCAGAGGGACCCCTCTGCTTTGTATCTTTTCACAGGTCTGATGATTTACATGGCTTGCTCATTTCAGAGTGTTGCAATCACCTATGCTGTAAAGGTTTCAACATTCTGAGGCTTTCTTCTACTTGTAGCCCCCGATCAAAATGAATTTTGACAATACAGACTTTTTTTACCCATCTTATTTGAAGAATGCCCTCCTGAACTAGCATTCTGTCACTGTAAGAAGCAGCTCTGACATGTGGCTTTCTGTTGATTATATGCAAACTGCATAACAGGAGTCTTAACATCATTCTGGACCATTTGTGGTCCTGGTCTGTTCTCTCTCTTTCAAGTTAAGAAGTGGCCGTGAGGCTTTATCAGGAGTCCTTCTGCTCACTTTCTAAGCTCTTTAATGAAACAAGTTGGCTCTTTTATCCTTACTTCAATTCAGTCTGTACCTAATCTGGCAGAAGTAGCTTAAAGTGTACGAAATGTGAGTGAGAGCTATCCTTCGAACTTTTCAGCACTGATGCACGTTCTATCCTATTTTTGTATTTTATTGGTCATTGAGATGCATGTATAGCATGTAAGAAAACACTGCTTGCCTGTGGTCACATGGCCCTATTTATGCTTCAGTCTGCCATTGATTTGTAATCTGACAAATAAAAGCAAAACTTTTATTGGATATCAAGCAGATTGGATGAAAAATAAAATTAAGAAATTGCAAAATTTCTAGCCTGCTAACGTACACGGATATATTGATACTTAATAAATACAGCTTTCTTTCTTGGGTGCTGAAGAACTGGTATATTTCATTAGCAGGGAATTGTCCTGGTTGGCCTTATTTAGTGACTGTCAGAAGTTCTAGTCATTTTAGAAAGAATCTCTCTTGTGTATTGACACCAAGATAAAGCCTTTGAAAATCAAGTCAAACTGAGATCTGAGGAATATCCCCAGAACTGTGCATTTCAACTTTCTCCTTTCCCCTGAGATGTGTTTGGTGAGCCTTTGCATCACAGCCCTTTAAAGACAAGCCCTGATACCATCAGTGACTAATGATCAGTCCTTGCATTGGGAGCTGAAGAAAGTACCCCAGATTCAGGCTTGCTTTTCCTAATTAAAAGTGGTTAATAACTCTTTTATTGAAACTAGATTAAATTCTTATTTGGGAAACTTAATTTAAAGTATGACCTGTCAGCTCCGTGGCACTTCTATCCCATCTCATCTCCAGCAAACTGAAGGAGAGTGAATCGTGTTTTAATATTCTCCAAAAGGACAGAGTGAGCAGGAGAATTATAAAGTCTATAATAAAGCAAAGCGGTCACTTTCATTGGATTTGCAGAGAAATCATAAATAATGAAGCCAAACAATTTGGTTTTCTGAGTTTGTTTAGATATGTTATTCTAAACATGCTGTTATGATATCTCCAGACAGATCATGTTTTTAATCCTAAAACTGCGGAACGTGCACCTCCTCTTATACCCATCTGGTTGGAATCCTTCTCTCCGGCCTCATTAAAGGGTATCTCAATGCACATGACCTCTGGCCCTGACTTCAATTCCTATCCTTCCAGAATAACTTTCAACTCTGCTTGTAAGGGGCTCATTCTGATGGGAGCAGTGTATGGTTAGGTTCATACCACTCTCTGATATTTTGAGTCCCCTTTGTGAGAGCAGCATTTAGGGGATAGTTCTGGGGAGGGAGGCAGACAGTGTTGCTAGGAGTCAACAGCCCTTCTGGCCAGGAGGCAGGGAGACAGCCTGCGGATACCAGTGACCTTGAAACTTTGAGAACAACTGTAATAAATAATGCTCTTAACTTTGTCTACACAAAACTCCTGTGAAGAAGGTTAAGACATCAGACCTCTTTTTATAGAATTAAAAACAATAATGTGAATAAGATGAAAAAGTCATTGCTTGGCCCAAGTCATTGCTTGGCATCGTGGATCAATGAGAAATGAGAACAGTCCTCAAAATTTTCCCTTTTTATTCTTTTCTTTTTCTTCTTAATGCTCTTTTCTATTAACTAGATGCAAATAATGGCTATTTTAAAATAGAAAGTTATACCTTTACAGATCCATCACAGAATTTTTAATGAACTGGTCTTACATTCTTATGAAAATCTATTTTTAAAATGTGAGTAACATTTTTCCATTAAATATGCATAGAAGATGACACTATAATTCTACCTCTACATATTTTCCCTTTATACAATTGTTCTGTATTTCTAGTATCACGTCTCTAACTTCAAATACACTTTCCTGGAATTCCCAATTCTTTTTATTTGGAAGTTTAAGTACCCTGTGTATGTGTTTTACCATTAGAAGGCTACTACTATTGTTTTTTGATTGATAAGCTACTTTTCTTTCCTTGTTTTAGCTTTAATTTTCTTTCTGTAATTGCTCTGAATGTGTTCTTAATTTAGTTTGTTTATTTCAGTTACCTTGTTTTCATGTAAGTTATCCATCTATGGAGATGATTACCTAGACAATTATGTTATTCAATCTACTTGATCATTTCTTATTTTTATATTAAATAAAAATTTTATGTCTTGTCTATGATTAATGATTTTTTAAAAAATCAACTTTTTTTCAGACTCATATATCATATATCCCCTAACTAGCATTTATTAAATGTTCAGGTACATGGAAGGTACAGGTACATGGAAGTTGTCATTTTCTAATGATGAAAATGTTTCTTGACTCATGTGTTTCTTTGTTATCACTTTGCTCTCGTTAAAATGAAGCAGGTTAGTATGGTAAAGAATAAGGTAAATCCTGACTATGACATGTAAATATGTTTCTAACATTTACGTACTATGTATTCTCCTGGTACAGGTCTGTTTGACCTAAACATGCCCATTAGGGGTTTGTTAAAACATTTTCTCAAGTGTCTGAGATATTTGTTGCTCATGATAATGCTTATTCATTCTTTGATAACCATTATTCATTTGTATATTATTCTAGAATTCTTCTTTATTTCCAAATTCATAACCATGAGTTAATAATTTTTGATTTCATAACTTCTCATAATTATGGTAATGCTAATTTATGCCATTTGCATTTCCCTCCTAGATGGCCAACTTTCTTCGGAGGCATTTTGCTCATTGAATGCTTGAAAATGTGTGTTGTCCACTTCAGTGTGTGTGTATATTCCCTTGGTTTAGGGTTCCACTCAAGATTTGGGTGATTGTCAGGCCAGTAACACTTTGGAGGAAGACGTTTTGAGAAAGCAATTTGAGTTCTTTGTCCTCACTACTGTAAAAAGTCTTACAATTTCTCTCTTTTTTTTTTTTTTGATAATACTATTTTGCTCAATATCTTTAAAAAAATTTAGTATGAAATCATGAATGCATAGTGTAAATTCAGTTTTTTCACTAAAGTCTCAGTCATAGAACTGCTGGTTTTGTAAGGAGCAATGCATGTTTTCAAAAGTTACCAAGTGATATTACTTGGTTACACCATGTTTTACTTCACACTTAGAGGTGCCCTATTTATTAGAATGAAGGATGATATTTTGCCCAGGTAATAATTTATTTATGGGATTATGCATAAAATTAGCAAAGTAGAAGAATATTTAGAATTTGCATATAAATATTTAATTGATAGATGAAATAAATCCCTCTCTCATTATTATTAACATTTCTCATTATAACATCCCCACTAATAAAGCATTTTCTATTAAACAGCCATTTTTGAGATCTTGCATATGGAATATGAATGCCCACTTTCATTAGGAAACTTAGCTACTAAGGCCACAGTGAAAAATCAATAATTATAAGAAAACTCAGATTTTTAATAAATTTTAAAAACTCTTGCTCTGTGCTTCTTCCACATAATGTGCTTTTATTCAGCTAGTCGTCTCAAATACAGTTATGGCAGTGTTGCTAGAATGTTTTCCAAGAATTGGTACTTATTATGTATTAAAAAGAATTATTTTCTTCTTGCAGGCTAGTCAGATCCCAAGACTCATCTGACCCAAATTAAGGAGGCTGAGTAACCCATCACCATAAATAATGCTTTGCCCAGTTTTATCTGATGAATTATGAAATGAAACAACGTTAACAAAGAACATGAGGAAAAACTGACAACTGATAAATCTTTCAGCTTTACAACACTGTATTTCTTTCTTGAGATGAGTCTACTCAACCTCTCACATACTCCATCAATAGAACCTGTACCTTGACCTGCTTTTTCAGTGGGCAGTGATGGATTTGCACTGCTCCATCGAAACTGTTTCAACCAGGTCCCATTGTAACTGACAGCAAATGTTTCACAGCTACTGATTTGGGTTAGGGGTGAAGTCTGTGGGCTTGGATCACAGTCAAAGTAAGTGGTCCACTCAGGACCCTAAAGCATGGCCTCATTATCACTCTAATCAACTGAGTTGCCAAGTCATTGAAGCACTGATGTCTCCAGAAATCCTATTATGGCTCTTTGATTTACTTTTTATGATGTTTGAGATTTTTGATTAACCCTAGCAGACTCCTTTCTTGCTGTGACCTCATTTTTTCCCCTCAGGGCTGTCTTTTTCTTTATGTTGCACCTGTGAGGCAGATGATCTTTTTCAATTTCTTACAGACGATTCAAATGGCTTCTGTAGAACCCTGCTCAATAAAAACGCAAATCTGGTGCTAGTCTCAGGGACATAGTCTATCTCTGAGTTAGGATCTTGATTGATGTGACTTGGGTTTGGGATTTATATGACTGCCGGAGGTGAATATTTTTGGCTAAGTAAATAAGCTCTACATCAGGACAATGGGATGGGACTATGGCTTTTTCTGGAAATCAGGTGGGAACAAAGTAAGCTGGATGTCTGTGAGGCACAAAAGAAAAATATGTAAGTTCATTATCATTTGCGAATTCCAAGTAGAGAGATAAGTCACAGTTCAATAGAGCCTTTTAATCAGAATCCTATTACCTGCAAGGAATGATTATGTATGCACTTGCATTTTCAAAGGACAAAAACATGCAAAAAAGTAAAACCACTAGTGGACTAGCCAGGACATTTTCTTCTGATGGTTACAGAAGCACAAGGCAACACCTGCCATTCTAACACATTTCATGTCCTTGCTTGAGGCTCCTTTGCTACCGCCTGCTGGCCAAAACCAATAACATGACAAAAACCAAAGTCGAAGGCTGTCATTATAATCATTGCTTTCATATTACTATTCTGCTATTTTGGACCTTTATGTTCCAGTAGTTTTCTCTAATACAATATTATGGAACAAATCCAGAATGGCTATGATTTAGGATAATTTCAAGAAGAATCGATACTGTAAGTTTGTGTCTGTTTTTGGTTTTGATGATTTTTCTTAGATTTTATCTAAAAATGTATAAGAATTGTTCTAGACCTTAGGGATGTATAAAATTTCCTATCCTCAGTGAGCTCATATTTTAGTGGAGAGATACAAAAGTAAGCAAATACTGTAGATTCATGTTTTGAGTGCTTTGACAGAAAGCTGTACAGAAAGTGAGGGGAAGAAGTCCCTGCTTACTTCACAGAAGAGACAAGGATTACTCTGAGTCTAAGAAAGATGAGAAACAAATCTCTGCAGGAGGACAAAGCTATATGTGGCCATACATCTCTTAACAAGGAAGAAATGGCATAGACAAATACATAGCAGGATGAGAGACTATGAGAACATTGGGTTCAGAGAGTTGAAAGTAGTAGAATACTCAAGACACTTATATACACATTTTAATGGTACATCAGGAAACTGGGGATCAACAGAAATGAGAAAGCTCTTGGCATGCCATGTCATGGAGTGTTTATTTTATTCCAAAGAGTAAAAATCATTAAAGCAACAAGCACATAATCAGATTTACATTATAGAAAGATTATTTTGGAACGAGTGTGGAGATTAAAGCCACACCGGAAAGAGAAATTTCATCTAGAAGGTTGGTTCAATAATCCAAGTAAGACAAGACAGAGACAGGAAGACATGGGTATAATATATTTATGAAAGGAAATACTGTGTCTATCACTGCTGAGTTCCATATAATAAATGCAGTGCCTGACCCATGGTAACTGCTCCATAGGATTTTGTTGAATGTATCTTGTATAGTTTGAGGTAGCAATATAAATTTTATTTTTCCCCATATAATGGGGAATGTGTGAATGTAATTTGTTCCAGTATCATCTATGGAATTGTCCCAAGTGATCTGCAAAGTCACCCGTATCATGTATATTTTCCTTCATGTATAGGCTAGTCTAACCTTAATTCTGTTTCACTGGCCTCATACTAATCTCCTTGCTTCTCTTTTTTTTGAAAAAAAATATATTTCCCATTTTCCTGTCTCTCTCTGCTGATCTCTGGATCATTTCTAAACATCTAGATTTTTTTTTTTTTTAACCTTCTCTAGTCTCAGGGTTCTGTTGTTGTTGTAGTTGTTGTTTTGGTCTCCATCTTCAATATTTTACAGAAACAGCCTACCCCAATTAACTAATTCTTTCATTACCCATATCTAATCTGCTGTTTATCCTGTCCATTGAATATTTTAATGTCAATATTTTTATGATTAGAGTTCTGTTTTATTCTCTTTCAATTCTGCGTACTCATTTCTGGACTTCTGTTAGTGTTTGATCACTTTAAGAATTCATATTTTAATTTTCATGCTTTTAGATATAATCATTTTATGTTCTTTTCTGAAAATGGCAATATCTGAATTTCTTGAGAATCTTAATCATCTTTCATCTCTTGATGTTCACTCATGGTGATTTGTACCCTTGTGTATTTGTTGATTCTTTTGTTTGAGCTCATAGTTGGTACATCTTTCCCATTGGAAATCTGAGGACCTAGATTTTGCTTCTGTTGTAAGTGATGAACACACTGCACATGAGACCACTTTTAGTTCTCTTTCAAGATTAAAATTTGCTGCTATACCAAAGTTCAACATTGAATCATGGTAGTGATTATAATAGGCATTTGCCGTCAGAACAATCCAAGGTCTAACTTCAACTCACTTTTGTTGTTTCCATTTTTAATTCTTCCCTGAAACTGCTTTCAATACAGATGACCTCCTGACTGTCACTATATTTGTGTTTCTTTGACTTGACCTTTGAGCAGAATGTGTTAGTTCTGTATCCCCTCCCTCTACCTTCTTTCTCAAAATATTTTCTCCCTGTGGCTTCTATGACATTGCCTTTTTTCCCCTTATGCCTTTCTAGCCACTTCTCAGGGTCTTTTGGACTATTTTCCTCCTGATTCCTGACCTTTAAATATTGTTGTATGGAGATTCTCCCCTCTATGTTTCTCCTTCTTATACATAATATCGAAGCAAAACTCATCCAAAACTATGAAACTGATGCCAGTGATTTTTATCTTTATTTGTGGTTTAGTCCTCTTTATTGAGGTCTTTATCAGTTATCTATTGTTACATGACAAATTAACCCCAAACTTGGCAGCATAAAACAACAAGAAATTTTATTCTCACACAGTATCTGAGGATCAGGAACTTGGGAGCAGCTTAACTGGATGTTATGGCTCCAAGTGTCTCAAAATATTACAAGAAATCTGTTGATGGGGATTTCAGTTATCTGAGGACTCAATGGGGGCTGAGGATCTGATTCCACGATGGTTCACATGGCTGCTGTCAGAGGCTTCATGTCCTTGTCATGTGGAACTGTTCTCAGTGTTGCCTGACCTTCCTTAAAACACGGCTGCTGATTTCCTCTGGTGTGAGTCACCCAAGACAGAGCAAGGAGGGAGGCCATGAAACATTTTATGATCCAGGTTCTGAAGCGACATATAATAATTTCTGCCATATTCTGTTGATCACACAAACCAATGCTGTTAAAATGTGGGAGGAGATTGCAAAAGAGTATGAATATCAGGAGTCAGAAATCATTGGGGGCAATCCTGGGGACTGGCTACCTCAAGTTCCAAATTTCATGCATATGCTTAATTTATCTAATAGGAACCTTAAACACAGTAAGTATAAACAAACCCATTATATTCTCACTCAAACTTTTTACACTGTATCAAAACTACCATCATTACTCCTCATCTGATAGACTCAATCTGAATGAATGACACCACCATCCACCCAGCTACTTAAGCCAGAAACCTGGAATTACCTTTAATATGTTCTTCCTTTCACTCTATTGATGTATCATCTAAATATTTTAAAAATCCACTTAAATCATTTATACCATTTAATTTCCCTGGTTCAGGTCAGCATCATCTCTCACCTCTAACACTGATATCTCTCTCTTTTTCTCATTCTTGCTCTTTCTCTCTCTCATTCTCTCTCATTCTATCCCCATCTTATAATCCAGCAGAGTGTTTATTATAAAGAAGAAATTGAACCGTGCCATTTCACTGCCTTAAGCTAGGATCAAGTTAATAAATCTACCACAAATGAAAAATACATTATTCTGGATAATGAAAGGGGAATAAAATTGGCAAAGGTTGGCAGTGCAATAAGCTTCCAAATGAATATAAAAGCTTTCTACACTGTTGTTGGAAAATGAAGACTTGAGTTAGTTTTGCTTCAGTTGGATTCTGAATATAACCCCCCGATAACCCTATATAGTTGCACCATCATTCTCCAACAGTGAATAATGGTATTTCAACTGGTATAAATCAGCTACTTAAGAATGGTGCATAAAGAAAAACACAACAAATATCCATGGAGAGGGTGCCCTTCTTTTTGCAATAGAAATCATTCAAGAGGGCAGTAGTTGCCAGAAAAATGACATGATTTGCTTTTCAATCAAGAATAGATGAAAATGCTCTTCAACTGAGAATAGATGAAAGTGCAATAAAAATAAGATTACTACATATTTATTACATTTTCATAAGGGACATCATTATTAGGCCGAAACAGTGTCCATGCCACTATTCTTTTCTACCTGCTGTTTCTAGCTGCATTTCCTTCAGTATTACAGATATTCAAAAAGGAGAAAAAATAGAAATATTCATAACAAAAGATCTTGTGTATATGGTATAGGTCACAGCACTATGTTATTTACACAAGCTTCCTCAATATTTAACATTAATGACATTGCCAGTGTGATACAATGAGCCAGGAGAATAGAGTAATTATGTAGCCTTGGTACTAGACATAGACAACTCTCTTATATGAGTCAAAGAATTAACCAACACTAGAGCTGGAGAGACCCTAAGGTTCCCTAGTCTCACTGCCTCATTTCATAGGTGAGGAAATTGAAACTCAAGGAAAAATTCACGTTGTAAATTTTAGACAGGAAATAATTGCAAACAAGAAGGCTAACTTCAGAAGTGTACTTAATATCAAAGAACAAATGGCCTAAGAGAAATCTATTATAGTATTATATAATATAGAGAAATTAAAATTTATAGTCATATTATATTTTATAAAGGTGTCCAAAAATAATAATATTTATAAACAACACTCAAATCAAAATAGCAGTAGGTATAGGAAGCCCTAGGGTGTATGTAGAAAGGGTCAATACTTAGTAAAATGATTTACAATTATGATTACTGAAAATATTTCTGATGGGATAACAAATCAATAAAAAGTAAATATGAGTTTATTTCAGCAAACTATAAAATAAATTCAATCATCTGTCTTAGGAAATAAGTACCACATACACTGGTGATCAACTAAGCTGAAAAGTTGAAAATGGATAATGTTACCTGGATAAGAAAACACAGCTAAATGGCATGGCATTACAATATAAGAATCAATCAGGAAACTGTAAATCTACCAGAGAAAATAATTCTGTGATGTGGAATTTATGACAATATTTCAAGTTATTTCACAAATAATAATCCTAGATACTCTACTTGGGAACATATAGAAAACGAGATGAAAGACAATACACACTTTTTTATATATTACTAAATAAAAGCTACATTATATGATTTTTACATGCAGTATTTGTTATCATGCTCTGTGCATGGTACTTAAATATTAAATATCATAAAACATACTCTCATTCAGCTAATACTTCATTCATTCATGAGAAATGCTCCCTAAGCCTTGTTTCCAGCCTCCACTTCCAAAACCAAACACATCCACATCATCTTTAAGCCAGCTCCTCCTCTAAACCTGTATAATGTCATCGAAGATTTAGCCTTTTATTCAGGCTTAGTCACTTGGAGCCAACTTTTCTTTTCCTTTAACTATATCATGTGAGTTTTGGAGATCCTATCCCTCATCTTTTCTCTCATATGTATCTTTTCTTTTGATTTTTACACTATTTCAGGTCCTAATTACTTATCTTTTATCGTCTCAATTCTTCCTTATACTTCCTACTCTCAGGTTCGTAGACCCAGAAAGTCAGAAACTTCTAGTGGCTATATAGTTTCGTGCAAAACAAAAAAGTCAACATATTTGTATCCAATAGTTACTGGATGCCATAGCTAGAAATGTAATGATGAGCCATAAGAATTACTTTATCTTTATTCAAGTGCATCACCTAAATATAACTCAATCACCCTCCTTTCACTGCCTTTTTTAGTGCATTTTGCACTTCTGCTGATATTGTCATTTGCTTCGTACTCTAATTCTCTTCTCACATGTCAAATTCATTTCTTGAGAAATTAAATAATCTGGTCAATATTTTTGCTGCCTGCTCAGTTCTTTGCACCTGTCTCCCTCTTAGGCCACGGCCCATCAAACAGAAGAGCTGCCCTTTGGCATATGGCCACTGGTTTAATCCCCTGTGAGAAAAAAAAAGGAGGGAATTGCAAGGTTCACAAAATGGTCCTCTGTGCTTCATAAATGGTACCAGGCTACTCCTTTAGCAGTTTTAGTTTTCTTCAGTGCTTAGTAGGGAAAATTCTTTCGTTACAGGAAAATGATAGTTCCATTTACAAAATGTAGGGAAGAAGCAAACGGCAACATGCTGATTTTGAAGTGATTTAGGGATATCTGAGTTGAATAACCTATAAAGTAGTTGGAAACATGGGTCTGGATTTTAGGAGGGGGGTTCGGACATTCAAGCTGGAGAAACACATTTGAAAGTCAACATGGTGTTAATGATTTTTGGCATTGTATGTAAAGGAGATTAGTCCATATGAATGTCTTAAATATTAGGTCAAGAATGTAAAAGGATGTAACCCTGGGAACATCAGAAATATAACAGCCCAGTAAGGAGGCTGGAAAGAATCAGTCAGAAAATTATGAGGAAAGCAAAACTTATTTTTACTATATGCATTCTCAGTATGATCGAGTCTTCTGTAAGAGTTTTCAGACTATGTTTTTCTATCTTCTTTTTCTCTTTATATTTCCTATATATATTCCAATACTTTAGTCAACTAGATTTCCAACTCTTACCCAATTATTTCTCATACTTCCTGCAATGTGTACTATCCTTGTGCCCATAATTCTCTTCTCTCTGGCTCTACCTATTGAAATTTTATCTTGCAATACACGTCCCCGATTTGCTATCTGAACCTATTTGTTGAGCTTACTTTACTTTCTTTTCCCTATGATTTATATACTGTTCTTATTCTTTTTCCAGTTTTTTAGTTTTCTTGAGAACACAGTGTTTTTTGGTTGTATCTCTTCTGTTGTTGGTACCTAGTAGGTGTTCAAAAGGACTTTTTTGGGATGACAATAACATTCATTCTGCCTAAATCACTGTTCACTCTGCCACCTTTCCTCTTTAATGCTACTCCCCTATCTCTTAGTGGGAGAGCATCTTTGAAATGTGAACATATATTCCTTTCCCAGGAAAAGCGAGAGAAAGAAAAAAGGCGAGTCTTCTTAGGTTGTTGTTTGGTCATAATCTGAGAAGTGATTATTTTGTTTTCTTATATAAAGTTGCAGAAACGTCTGGTAATAAAAATAAATACTTTCCATGCTCCTTCTCAGTTACATGTTATTGAAGCAGGTTGAACATCAGGGTTTTTTTTTCTTTTCTTTTCTTTTCTTTTTTCAGGCACAGAGTGCATGCTAAAATTAATGAAAAAAATGAAAACCTTTTGGACTGGCCCACACTTCTAGTAATTGCATGATCAAGTGTTGAAACTATGGTAACTTAAAATGGTCTTTGTCAGACTTTTAGAAGTTTTATTTAGAGAAGTATCTATGATAGAGGCTTCAATACATCCTTAGGATCTTATTGCTTTCTCTTTCTCTTCTTTTTTTTTTTTTTTCTAGAGATAACAGCCCCTATTCCTAACAACAATAACTTGCAGGATAGGATAGTAATTAATTTTGATCTGTATGTAAGTATGTGTGTGTGTGTATGAAACAGAAAGTACAGAATAGCAAACCATATAAAAGTCCCTACACAACAGGCTCTCAGCCGTTAACCATTTTACTAATACCTGCCAGTGCTGTATCATCTAAATTTGTTTTGTTTGCAATAGCATATATCTAATCTTTAACACATTCTTCCACTTGTCTCTTTCTACTGTTTGCATTCTAATCAATTAAGGTTTTCTACAGAACTGTCTTTTAATTTTCCTCTATCCGTCTTCACTCCATAAAGAATGATCTATATAACTAGGTGAAAACCCATGTTTATATACAAATAGCCTTGTTTTATCCTTGTACTTGAAACAGATCCTTCATTTTTCTTTAAGTTTCCTTATCTCGGACTGAATTTCCCTCACATCCAGTACTTAGTGGTGCTTCCTATCAATCCAAGCAAGCCACAACACGAATTTCAGAGTATTCACAATCATAAATAAAATATCTTTAGTGCTCATCAGGCCATTTTGTGATACTATTTCATCCATATATTCTTAACGACTCCAGGTGATAACCAATGCTATTGTGAGGCAGCAAGCACCTAAATAACCCTTTCAGTGTCATAAACGATTTCTGTGAATGTGATTCCTGCCCAGATAACTGAAAGTCACCTGGATATCTTAGCTCCATGGCTCAGATCCACTATCACTCCTTTACTACATATATTTTCCCATGTATGTTGGTATAATCTCTATATGCCAGCAGCTTGGAAATTTGAGTTGTCAGTCTCTCCATGGGTTGGTTAGAGTTGTTACTGGCAGTCATGTTTGAGGGTCTTAAAGTTCCCTGCGACAGATCTTGATGTAGTTTAATTATAGCCTGCATGTATGAAGAAGGGCCATTTCATTTTTATGAGAAGCAATATATTGTCTATATAAAACTGACCTTGTGTTAGAAAAGAAAGAATGAAAAAAAGCTTAGAGAACACAAGGAAATTTGTAGGGGCATAAACCTATTTTTCATGGAAGAGACTCATTAGTGAATTGTCCTCTAAATATTCCTGTTACTCAGATAAGGATGACATTTATTTTTTTCAGTCCCAGCTTCGATTTGCATCCTTCAGTAATAAAAATGTTTGAAGGCCCATACGATTATCTTTCTGCCCCGTCAGAAGCAACATCACAGATAGAGGTGACCCTGGGCCAGACAGAGAACTGGGGCTTCCTTTTCACTTTTCCTGTAATCAAATCCCCTGGATGATATTCCTAATGCCAATAAGATAACCTTTCTTCCTTCCTAAGACCTTCTAGAGCATTAAAGACTGTTCCCAAGGGAATTTGGTTAAAATCTTCTCTTTGTTTTCTTTTCCTTTGCTATTTTTGAGATTACCTCGCTCATGTTTTTTTTACCTTTTTCGTTTTCCCTTCTGTCATCTCTTTGACGCAGCGCTAGAGTCACATGGGAATCGGTTCAATGGACTAAATGGCCTTAAAATTCCAGATGGCAAATTGTGCCATTTGATAACTTCAGCTCTTAAGGAAATAAACTCTCCTTAAAATAAGGAGAAAATAGTTCTAATCTCATCCTTATAGAGAGTTGATGTTGCCGGTTTGTTTAAAGAATTGAATGCTTAGAAAAGAGCACATTTTATAAATACCCAGTTGTCAAAGAACTCCAGGAAGAGACATTAGTTTTTGGAGAGTAGGGGAAAATTGCAGAATTTTCCTTTCGTCTTTCACAAGCATTCCTGTTTTAGCAGTGTTGTCATGGGGTATTCCAAGTGCTAGGTTAATATAAGCACTCTTTGAAGGTTTTAAAGGAAGTTTTCCAAACTAGTACAGAATTTTAGAAATAACATGAATGCAAATGCGTGTTAGATGACTGATTTGATAAAATGCTGGTGTTTCTAAAACGATACAAAGAAACTACATAGCGAAATTCAGTATCTTTTTTGTTCCCTACTTGGATCATTGAAAATATTTGTAATTTTTGAATGTTAAGATTATCAGAGGGGGGAAAGATGATTTATTTTCCTTATGCTCCAAATAAAGACTTTCATTTTCTGAAATCAGAAATTTAGAAAGATCATCACCAAGGATCACTGAACCCCATAGTCACCAAGTATGAGATATTTTTGATTTATTATTATTACTATTCAAAGTGGTAACCTTTTTTGAGGAGTAAGTTTATACTTGCTGTTTGTAAAAAATTATTTCAGAAATATATTAAGAAATAAGTAAAATGTATCTGCATTCCTAGGACCCAGAAATAACCGTTTTATCATTTGTTTGCATATTCTTATAAATGTCATATATAGATAGATAATAGATTAGATGAATAGATAGATAGATGATAGATAGATAGAATGAAAGTATATACATTTGCGTACATACAGATTATTTTCAACAAAATTGTGCTCGTAGTAGGCATACTCTTTTTAGCTGATGTTTTTTAATGTTATGTCATTCTGAATTACTCTTTGCAGATCTCCTCATCAGTAAATATAGCTCCTATGCTGCCTGGCCTCCAGCTTCTTCCTCTGGGACTCCATGCCTGGTCGAGCATCTGTGAAAGTCTCTTCCCTGACCAGCTGCTCTGAGACTAACCAGACCTCAACATAAACAAGCACTAGCTTTAGAGCAGTGCTTCCCTAATCATCAGACAGACAATTCTGCCCCTTAGGGCAACATCCCAAGTTCAAGGGACTCACTGGATTGCTTGTGGTGGCTGTGGTCATCCTGGATGGGGACAGAGATGGAAAGAAGCATCCAGCGCTTTCCTCACACAGGGCTCTGAGTCTAGCCTCCGTAGGCAGTGGTTGTGTCAGGAAAGCACCAAAAAGCGTGCTTCAGGAACAGTTCTACCTGCAAGAGTAGGGCTGCGTGGCCATGAACGGAGCGATTACTGGCTCCCTGTAAACAGTTAAAGATTGAAGAGCTTCTGAATCACCTGGAATCCTTCCAGTTAAAGAGTTTGGGTGGGGGAAAGTACCAGAGGTTTCAGCAATTATGTTATTAACCTGGCATAACCTAATAGGAATTTGTGCCAGAGAGCTGGATGTAGTTATCATTACTTTGAACATATTCATTGATTTTTCTTCCTCCATTTAGCTGAGACTGGGAGAAAGAACTGACACACCATCAGGAACTGTTAGGAAGAATCATGACCATGTTGGCAGATGATTGAGGTCATTCATCCACTCATTCAACTACTCACTCAAGCAAATATTTAGTGAGCCATGCACCAGGCTCTTTACTAGGCACAAGGAGTCAAAGGTGCATTTTGTTGCCTGCTGAATCCCCTTGAAGCTTGGAACAGCAGGTGTACTTTTTAATATATTGAAGTCAGTTGCCAGTGACACCAAGAGTGCTAAATATGAAGAAAGTTTAGGATATATCTAGAAATAGCATTGCTGTGGTCTGCAAAGCCTACTGACATGAAATTCTCATTTAAGTACATGCATATTGGGAATCTGGGGCATACGCAAATAAAGCATTCACCTGGTACATTTCAAAAACTGCCTTCTGAACTATTTAATTAACAACCTATGAAAAATATACTCTTGAGACCTAAGTGGATAATAGATGTCACCTTTGTTTTATAAAAATGCTTTGCTACCTGTAAAAGTTAATTTTAAAGTGAACAGTCAGCATTTGCAACAAGCTGTGTCTCTGAAAGTTCCACCTATCCTGGTTTGACACAAATAATGAAGAAGGGCAACATTTACCCTCATTTCCAGGGTGGACAATTTTATTTATCACTGGCTCATAAGGTGTAGTGTTGTCTCCTGAGAGTGAAGATTGACAGGGCAGATGGCCTTTATCGTTCCTAAAGGTCTCTTTAGTAAATGACACACTAATTCTTTACTACTTTCATCTATCTACCCTTCCCATGCAATTAAAATTTAGTGACACATTTTTATGGTCACTAAACGGGCATAAATTAGCATTAATTAGGGGTATTGTAAGGTAATTCCCTAATCGAGAAATTACATGCAGATGGGAGGAGCACAAAGATTACTAATAAAGTTCTCAAAATCACCTCTAACAGTTTCACAACAAAGAGGTTATGCTCCTCTTTCCATAGACTAGGCTTTGCAGGAAAAAAAAAATGATGAATTTTTATATTGATGTTATGTTTTCAGACATTCATAGTCTGTCTCTTCACATTCTCCACCCCCAGCAAATATACTATCCAAGCCTGAGACACATAGATCTTTGGTAAGGAACACAGGCTCTTTGGATTAATTAATTCATTAGTTAATCAATAGGAGACATGCCTCCTAGGCTTGCATTCTGGGTGCCAATATCTAAAGATGTTTATGCAGAGCATAATGGCTTCAATAAGCCATTAGGTGAAAACCACAATGAGGCATTAAAAATGTTTGCAATTAGATCAGGGGCTAGCTGTCATCCTTAGGAAATTCCCTCATCCCAATATCCATGGTATCAATTTAAACTGCCACTATCAGTTGGGCAAGAATTATTTCTACCTTTTAGCATTCTTGTGGTTTTATAAACGGCAATGGCTGACCTCCCAAATACTCATTCCATGCATCGCTATTAGCAAAAGGAAATTAATATTAAATCCAAGGTTTATGTTCCCACACACACACAGAGGGGTGGGATGGAGAAGCTTTTTAGAGAGAGAAAATGAGAAAGTCGGGGGCAAAGCCTAGTAAGGTATGTTATCCCGATGTATCCCAGCAATCACCCAATTACCATGTGACTCAGTTTCCAAATCGACAAAACAGAAGTATCACTGAACTACGCCATGGAAGGCAGTAATATCATTTTTTTAACAAAGTGCTACTTTCACGTGTTCAACAAATATATATTGAGCACCTATAGGGTGCCAAATGCTGTTCTTGACACCCTAGTTAGAGTAGATCGAGCAAAGAAGAGGATGATGTTCTAATAAGCTCACCTTGACATTTGTGCCCAGTACACCTGGAAAATACCAGCCTTTTCCTGACCCATCTTCTACTCTTGTCTGCATGCCTGCTCCTGCCCCTTTAGCAGAAAGATTAATGGTCAGGTGCATTTATATACTGTTTTCTCAAACCCTTCCCTTTCAGTGCTATGCAAATTGTATATGTATAGGGTACTCTGGAAGTTCAGAAAAGGGAGTGGTGATGAAGAGGAATCAGCGTCGTGCCTAATACTCCTTTACAAAAAGTTACTCTGGTCTCATCTCTTCTCCATGGTCATTCTTTTTACCTCAGCAAGTAGGAAAGAGATTAAATACTTTTTCTTGGCTGCTACTTTCTTGACTTTGAATAATAAGCAAATCTCTCATTTGAAGCAGTGAACCGGGAATATTATACATGTGTCCATTCCTCAGACACCCCTAATCTTGTGTCATAAAAAGTTTTGCATTAGAGAGTAGTCTTATGTAAATTCCAAATGCTAATTTCAAGGTTTGTCCCTCAAACAGAAATTCTTATACATAAAAGGAGTCTCTGTGCCTTAAAATCTTTTGTTCTGTCCACTTTTCAAATCAGCTGGCTTAGTGGGGCTCTTGTAACTCTTTGATAAGATTTTCATCACTTGTAACCTTTATACCTTTTAGAATTTCATGCATGATGCTGAGTCCTTTCCTTGTCAACAAGAAATAGCAGATCTGGTTTCTGCTGCCGAATACTTCATATTAAAATTCACAATACTTAATGTTTCTTAGGGAAGAAATTGGTGCAACATCTATGTGGCACATCTGCTGGGTATGGCTGTCAGCTTTTATAATAGGGTTTCTAACAAATGACAGGTCAAAGCCTTGACTTTCAAAGCCCTTATGCAGAGTGTCAATCATTTACTCCCTGCCTGTTCAAATGATCGTTCTTCCAAGAGCACATTTAAGGTGTGTGAGCCCTGACTTTTCACCAAAATTCTTTCTGTCCTCATTTTATCTTGTGGAAAATCTCCACTGTAATCGGAATGTGAAAGGACAAAAATGACCAATTTTGAGTAATAATGAAGCATTTTTAACGATAGTGTTCGGTGTTCTTGGTTATAAATTCTGAGCGTGGCTGCTTGTCATCTGCTCTGTCCCTTACTGCCGCCCCCCACGTAAACTTCCTTCTAAATAGTCTGTAAACTTCAGATAATTGTTTACATTGTGAGTCCCTATCAAATTGAGAGAGTTTCTCCTTTAAAGTTAAAAATGGAAGCACATAGATAAAGAATGGAAATAAATAGAAGTTATGTGTGTCTTACTTAGCAACCTTAAAAAATTATTTGGTTCACTAGGATTCTGAAACAAATCAGACAATCAATAGCTATAATTATTTACAGTCAATATTACATATCATGTTAGTTATGGTTACTGGAGTCTGAATACAAATCTGGACCTTGAGAAAGCAGGTATTAATTTTTGAAAACTATTTCTGCAGATGAATCAAGTGATTATGTAAATAAGGAACCATACTATATTTTTTAAAAAACACATATTTATACTCTTATTCTCTTTCCATTAATTGACTAGCATTGAGCAAATACTTTACATTTCAAATAATGAATAATTTTATATACTAATTTTGTGTGTCCTTAAAAAAGTAAATAAATTTGAAATCAGGAATATAATGTCTTCCTTTCTTCTTTCGTCCCCAAACATTGATTCAGTGCCTACTATGTGCTCAGTATTAGAAATGCATGGACTCTTGCCTTGCACCTTAGCAGAGATAGAGATTTAAAACAGAAATGATGTGATGTTAAACACTGAACACTGTTCTTAATAGCTTTTCTTGTATCTTGCTTTCCTGGAGGTGATTTGAAGGTGGTTTGGACAATTCAGACATAAAAATTAAATGTTCTATCCAGTAACACAGAACTAACAATCATTCCTTGCAAATGTACCACTTCAACTTATTGTCCCCAAGAGATGCACATCTTGGATCCAGGAACTCTTTATTAAATATATAATCTATTTCACTTAGTTGGCTCACTAGGCAGTAAACTCCCTGGCCTCATTGTCTTTTTTTTTTTTTTTTAACATCTTTATTGGAGTATAATTGCTTTACAATGGTGTGTTAGTTTCTGCTTTATAACAAAGTTAATCAGTTATACATATACATATGTTCCCATATCTCTTCCCTCTTGCATCTCCCTCCCTCCCACCCTCCCTATCCCACCCCTCTAGGTGGTCACAAAGCACCCAGCTGATCTCCCTGTGCTATGCGGCTGCTTCCCACTAGCTATTTATTTTACGTTTGGTAGTGCTCATTGTCTTTTATATTTCCTGGCTCTCAGTAAACACTGGATAATAAGCAAGAAGAACAAGCTGAAACAACGTATTGATGAGGTTCAGGCCATGCTACCCCAAAATATGGCACTTTGGCATTCGGAATATCTTAAGCTAAAGGAGTTTCAGAAAAAGGCAGAAGTAGGAAGGTCACTCTGACCTCCTCACCACTGCCTTCACTCTAGTCCTTCTTCCCTAAAAGCAGGTGATGTCTCCCCTGTGAAAGTCTCCCATGGTATCCTGTTTGTACCAGGAAAATAGAAGGCATCCTTATCACCAGAGACAGGGAATTTAGGGCCCAGGAGCTGTATAAACAAATATAGTTAAACTAACCCTTATCCTCCCAGTTACTTTTGCACCACTTACTACCTCTAGCCCAAACCCCTTTTTCTTGTCAATTCTTTACAAATCTATTATTTGTCTAAAAGGCATACAAGCTTCCTGTTCTGGTTACTTCTTCTGGTCTTCATTCTCTTGTGAAGGCTCCCATGTATCTATAAATACTCAATAAATGTGTAGGCTTGTCTCCATGTACCTATAAATACTCAATAAATGTGTAGGCTTGTCTCCTGTTTATCTGTCTCTGTCAGGTTAGTTTTCAGACCCAGCCAGGAACCCTAAGAGGGTCAAGGAAAACTTTTTCCTCTCCTATGCTGTTCTATAATTGCTAAATTTAACCTTTACAAATTTGATTTCTACTTCTGAATTTTCTGAGTCTAAGATTCAGATCAGGAGTCCCAGACTCCCACAAAGAAACTTCTTTTCTTGCAAAAGTATTCACAGAAAACCTAAAGAGAAGCCTTCAGCTAAACTTTGTGGACTCTAGAGATTTAAAGACAGCCTGGAAAACACTTTTTTGCCTTCTTATCTAAACCAACCCTATAAACCTCATGAGGTTTGGCTTTCACTAATGTTTACTCTTTTTCCTTGGTGACAGGCAGCAAGTACTGCCTCAGGAAGAACTAAGTATGCTTTCAGCATGTATTAAGAAATAACTATCTATTTACAGATATTTCTGAGAGAGTGGGTGAGCAGAGAAGGGAATAGAAAGAATTGGGTATCTCTTGCCAGAATCTTGAACTTTATGAAAGATTAAAAGTAAAATTATATATACAGTCACAGATACCTTGGTTTATGGTGTGAAAAAAAATCCTTTTGATCCTCAAAAATCTGCCCTAGAAATGAATAAAAACTCTCCTAATTTAACTGAGAGAAGTTAATTATGCAAATCAACAGGAGATTGACCCTGCCGTGAATTTTTAATAATATACTAATTGCCTGATAAGGAAATCAAATTAGGCTTTAGTGGTAAATTTTTGTCTGAGTGTGGTAGGAGTTATAGAATCAACTTTGTTTTACAATACTGCTCCTGGAGCTGATATTTAGTTTGTCAGATGAAAATACTGGTCTATCTTTTGGCATTTGTTCTCTTGATTAAGTATTGACTTTTAAAATTACAAGAAGTCCATCTCAGCTCTTTTCTAATGATCTCTAAAATGAATCCCAGTTGTCTCATCTGCTGGTTTACAAAACTGTAGAACAGTGACAATTGGTTAACCATGAAAGCCAAGTGCGGATGACTTTTTCCCTTAAGCATAAGTAAGTAAAAAAAAATTGTTCTTTTACAGTCCAATTGGCACACAGGAAAAGGGGTCATTTGCCTGGTGAGTTTTTGTTATGGAAGAGCTACTTGGAACTTTGAATAACTTTTGCAGGGCACAAAGCCCTTCTCAGTCATATTTCTGTAAAATATTTTTTCTCCTTATTCTTCCCTTACTGCAAGAATCTTAGAAAACAGATCAAAATAATTTCGGATAGAAGAACACCTTGACTTCTTTATTGGCAAAAGATTTTTTCCTCTTCCTGTAAAATCAAGACAATAAGTGGAAGGAAAATCTTAAACCTAGATTTATAACAGGCAAAATTTCCAGGAGACTTAATAAGAAAATATATTGAAGAGGAAAATTTTCTTTTGCTAAATTACTCTCACTTCATCATGACTATTTTCTTAAAAATGGATAGTCCGTCTTTGAAAAACAGCTAAGCAGTGGAAGTAGCTGATATTGCAAAGTAATTGGTTACTATTCCACAAACAGTTATGGAGGTCTACTTAGTGGAAAGGTAGGATATTCAGCAGTAGGGATAAGAGTGAACTTAAAGAGGGGAAAGGAATCAAATATGTTTGCTGAAGTCATGGAGATTACAGATTGACAGAAAGACAAATACTTGTACATAATCAATTAAACAATGAAAAACAGGCAAAGTACTAGGAGCGGAAATATAGGTACTGTGAAGCTATATTATGGGGCTTACCTAAGCCTGGGGACTTAACTTTTCTGAGCAAATTATATAAAATTTCAGACCTGAAGGATCTGTCATTTTTGCTAGATAGAGAATAAGAGGAAAAACACTCCAGCTTGAGGGAACAGAATATGTTAAACTCTGATGTTGAAGCCAGCAGGACATGCTGATGAAATAAACAAGTCCTATGTGTCTGGAATGTGTAGTACAAAAATGAAGAGCAAGATATGAGGCTAAGAGAGACCAGAGAAGCAAGGTCACACATGACCTTGTGGTGACAAAGTTTACTTTTAAGCATGGTTTGGTATCAATTTTAAAAAAATAGTATTTTCCAGTTCAGGAAATATCCTTAAGCATTCATATTGGAAAATAATTTTTGAATAATACAATTCTTACATAAATTATTCTTACTCTCCAGACCTTATATGTTTTTCAAATATTTATTCAAATCAGAAAGTTTAGGGTCTCCTTAAGCTTCAAAGCCCATCATTTGCATATTTCTTTCTTGACTTACAATATTATGAGAAGACCTTTTCTTTTCACAAATGATACCTTATTCAGTTCATCCAACTAATTCCTTGGGAGATTTGTAAAGACTAGAACTCTGGAAACCATGGAGTTGGGGAACAGAGGGTACTCTCTTTGAGGTTCAGTTACCTTATTTGTAAGAGATGGAAAATATCTTCCTTTCAGAGTCACTATGAGTCTTGCTAGTAGGTTAGATAATGGCCAATACTTACTATATGGCAAATACTGTTCCAAATGCTACTCATGTAAAATTAAGTTATTTTATCCCTATTACAACACTATGAGGTAGGAGTTATTAACCCCATATTACTGCTAAGTGAAATGAAACAGAGGCTTCCTAAATTGTTCCAGATTAAACAGCTAGTGAATAACAGAACTGGGACTTGAACCACCTCACTTTACTGTCTCTGGCACATAGTAGAGTAATAATGATAGATACTGTTTCTCATCAAAGGTATCTAATATCTATAAATTTAATTTGTGCATTTTATTAATGTTGCTCTGTTTTAAATAAACAACCTATTTATTTGCTGATCAAATATTTTGACACATCATTTATCCCTTGTGGCAAGTTAGCAAAGAACATTAACTACCAAATCCTTGGGTGGTTCAGTGACGTGAGAGCCTTAGGCTGTTTTTAATCGTCCAAGGGGATGGGACGAGTCTGACAATAAAAGTTTGAGAATCAGGTCCCAAACTTCCCAGAGGAAGCAAAACTGTGAATGGTGGAAATCAGATATGAAAACATGAAAAATGTCTCAGGGTTCTATTAACAGAGGCTGCAAACAATAATTTTTATTAAACAGAGAAGACAAAGGAATGAAAACCCTGCAATCTTGGGGTTGCCCTGGGGATCAGGTGAGTTAATTAATTAACATCTGGAAAGTGCTTAGAACAGTTCCAGCAATAGAGCCAGTGCTCAATAATATTACCTATTATTATTACCTTTTCTGGCATTGAATTTCATCCGTCTCTTTTTGTAAACAGGACCTTTCATTACTGTGGGAACTCGAGCAAATTGTTTTCTTTTGCCTACTCTAATAACCTATGCTCTTGAAAAATCAAGCAACTGTAAATGAAATTTTGCTGTAAGAAAATGGGGGTCTAAGATGGCTAGTCAAAGACTTGCCATAGAAAATGGACAATTCTTGCAGGAGAAAGGCATTCCCTGACCTGGTAGAAGATTGCAATAAAAAAAAATCATCCTCAGAATATCTACAAACAATAAATGCTGGAGAGGGTACGGAGAAAAGGGAACCCTCTTACATTGTTGGTGGAAATGTAGATTGATACAGCCACTATGGAGAACAGTACGGAGGTTCCTTAAAAAACTAAAAATTGAAATACCATATGACCAAGCAATCCCACTACTGGGCATATACCCTGTAAAACACAATAATTCAAAAACAGTCATGTACCACAATATTCATTGCAGCACTATTTACAATAGCCAGGACATGGAAGCAACCTAAGTGTCCATCAACAGATGAATGGATAAAGAAGATGTGGCACATATATACAATGGAATATTACTCAGCCATAAAAGGAAATGAAATTGAGTTATTTGTAGTGAGGTGGATGGACCTAGAGTCTGTCATACAGAGTGAAGTAAATCAGAAACAGAAAAAAAATACCGTATGCTAACACATATATATGGAATCTAAAAAAAAAAGAAAAAGGTTCTGATGAACCTAAGGGCAGGACAGGAATAAAGATGCAGATGTAGAGAATGGACTTGAAGACACGGGGTGGGGGAAGGATAAGCTGGGAAGAAGTGAGAGAGTAGCATTGACATATATACACTACCAAATGTAAAATCAATAGCTAGTGGGAAGCAGCGGCATAGCACAGGGAGATCAGCTCAGTTCTTTGTGACCACCTAGAGGGGTGGGATATGGAGAAGGGGAGGGAGACTCAAGAGGGGGGAGATATGGTGATATATGATATATATATATATATAGGTGATTCACTTTGTTATAAAGCAGAAACTAACACAACATTGTAAAGCAATTATACACAAATAAAGATGTTAAAAAGATCCAACTATAAAAAATAATAAATAAATAAAATCAACCTTGAGATTTCCATTTAAAAATGATTTTAAAAAGGCTTAAATCAAGAAATGCAAGGGAAAAGGGGGGATGACAGCAACAAAACTTAGAAAACTAGAAACAAACTCAGTGTCGGTAAGTAGAAGGGTGGGCTAGGAGGCAAGGGAGATTGAGAAGCAAGCTGGTCCTCATAACAGAATGCCAGAAAGAAAAAGAATCAGGAGTACCAATTCTTTTAAAAAGGGAGGGTACAGGGTGTTAAAAACAGGGTTATTTGAAAGTCAATCTCTGAAGTACTTGATGTTTTTTTTTAGTAAGTTTAGACATGATTTATACTTATGTCTGAGAATTTGGGGATGAATATCGAATTATAATTACATCCAATGATGAGAAAATACCTTCAAGCAAAACAAAAAAAAATGTAAAAGAAAGGCAGTAGTGAATACTAATACTGATATTATAAACACAGATAAACTATATTGAAGGGTAAGGTATAGAAATTTTATGTGTGATGAGGCAGGAGAGAAAGAGGGTTAAGTCCTCAATTTCCATAGTAGGAAGTCAATAGATAATATCTAAAATGGAAAAAAAAAGTCCAATAAACATGTTATTTAGAAATATAGAAGTTGGTACCAGAAGAAACAGTTAAAGGAGAAGAAAGTAATTACCTCTGGGCAATGCAGATCAGCTTGGGGACAGGAAGAGAGGAAACAGCCACATTTTATTTTAAGCTATGGAGAACTATGTGGCTGATCTAAAACCCTATGTGTGTATGTTTTTCATAGGTACAAAAGTTACATTAAAAGGAAGAAATGATACCTGTGTAGAGTAGAAGCAAAAATTCTCACAACAAAGTAAAGTTGAAAGAGGTGTTACCATGTACCCAAATTAAGGTAAAGTAAATAAAGCTAGTTAACGGTGGGGTGCATGGGGGAACACAGGCATTTGTCAGGGGTAAGGTAGGAGAAAAAGTGAGAAGAAGGATTAAGCTCAGGCATTTAACACACATCTGCTTCCTTAATGCTTTGTGCTTAAAGTAGCTTTAACATACTCTCAGCTTTTTACAACCAGCTTGCTGATATCGGGGAATGCAATAAAGTAGTCTAGTTCAATGAGTCTGGACATATATCACGTTAAATCCCTTGGCATGTTGAGTTGGTCACAGCCTGTGCAGTTGCTGTTTCCTGTAAAAGTATGGCAGTGATATATGGAGATATATTTTCAACCTTGCCCAAGAGTAAAATTTTTATTGTTTTAGAAGACAGATAGCTTATCATATAATCAGAGTGTTGGAAGGGACGTTAGGGGTTATCTGCTTCCATCCTTTGTTTGATTCTTAAATTTTCTGCATAATGTCCCTATTTAGTGAAGAATGCTTCTACATATCTTAAAGAATTTCTTCCCAATGACTGTATCTTGGCTCAAGACTATTCAGGGTTGAAAAGAATGTGAACCGAGTGATCAGTTACTAGAAGGCAGTGTTATGGTCATGGTACGGTCCTTTTAGAGATTGATTATTAGATGATCAGTGTGAATGGAAAGATGAACTATGAGTACAAAAGCACACCTGCACATCTTTGACTATAGTGGGACACTCCCACTCTACAACTGCAGATATTTTGACATTATTAGGTTGTCTTCCTTGACTGTAATGTAATGTGGGCCCAAGGAGTCTCCATGGATGTCTTCAGACAGATCCAGGCTCGCATTTCAGCAAATGGGAAGAAATAAGGATCTTGGCCAAGTTGTTAGTGGCCTCTCAAATAGTTGTCCAAACCTATTCAAATAGATGTAGAGGAGCCCATTCTTTAACTGCTACAAAACAAGCAGATAATTAACAGGTCGAATGACATACAGTCGTGTTGGAAATGGCCTAGAACCATCTGAAAATGCGTCTACCATGGCTTCTCCTGATCTGAGAATTAAAGGAAGACTCCCTGGAGAAAGAACACCTGAGGGAGTGGCCATGTTTCCTCACAGAGATCACGATAGTACTGGTAGAGGTGGCTCTTCAAGCACACAGAGGTTGTATATATATATATATATATATATATATATATATATATATACCACATCTTCTTTATCCATTCATCTGTCGATGGACATTTAGGTTGCTTGCTTCCATATCCTGCCTATTGTAAATAGTGCTGCAATGAACATTGGGGCGCATGTATCTTTTCGAATTATGGTTTTTCTGGATAAATGCCCAGGAGTGGGATTGCAGGATTGTATGGTAGCTAACTCTATTTTTAGTTTAAGAAACCTCCATACTACTCCCCATAGTGGCTGTACTGATGGATAAAGAAGATTTCATACACACACACACACACACACACACACACACACACACAATGGAATATTACTCAAACAAAAAGGAAAGAAATAATGACATTTGCATCAATATAGACCTAGATATTATCATTATAAGTGACATAAGCTAACAAAGACAAATATCACATGGTATCACTTATATGTGGAATCTAAAATAATGACAAAAATGATCCTATATACAAAACAGAAATAGACCCACAGACATAGAGAACAATTTATGGTTACCAAAGGGGAAACAGGGGAGTAAATTAGGAGGTTGGGATTAACATATACACACCACTATATATAAAATAGATAACCAACGAAGACCTACTGTAAAGCACAGGGAACTATACTCAATATTTTGTAATAACCTATAAGTGAAAAGAATCTGAAAAAGAATGTACATATAAAACTGAAACATTTTGCTGTACATCCAAAACTCAAATAACATTGTAAATCAACTATATTATATTTCAAAAAAAAATTAAAAAGTATATAGTAGTTGTTTTTAATGAATACATTCTTCTAGTTACTACTCAGGTCATGCCGTCCTCATCTCCCATGAAGACATCTATAGCCTCTTATCCAGCCTCTTTGACCATATTTTCCCTTGTTTTTCCTTCTTTTCAATTAAACATCCATAGATCTTTCTAAAGTGTAAACTGATAGCTGGCATGAGAAAGGACCTTTTGCTTAAAACCATTCCATTGTTAAATAGATTCCAAATTAGGTAGAATGACATCCACCTGACATTCACCATGTCTGACTTTTGCCAGATTTTTATTAGGCTGTGCTTTTAAACTTTACTTTAATCATATTAAAATCCTTTATCTTGTAAACTTGAATTTCTTCTTCAGTTTGGAGAACTTTTTTCCCTTGTTTTCTATTGGATAGTTGATTAATTCCTCCTTTCCATTTCCTCTTATTTTCCCTTTAGGAGCACACACATTTTATAGTTTGGAAAATCATTTTAAGTTCATCAGCACTGTCACTTTTTTCCTCAAGGTTCTCATTTCTTTTTCCCCTCAGCTGTGTTCTGGATGAGCTTTCCAATTGTGTACCACCCATCCCTGAAGTAGTGCTTTTGAATCTGTGGTCTCTCAGCTGGCACAAATGTAGATTATTTCAGTGTTAGTTTTATTCCCTTCTCTCTTTTAATACTGTTCTCTCTTTTATTTTGCCTTTGTGATAGGGAATTCACTCAATATGTCTCCCTGTTCTAATTCTAGAGGCCATACCTTATTGTATATGTCTGATGACAATAAATAGACATCTTAAAATATCCTACTGTTTTATACAGAACACTATCTCCCCCCCCCAAAAAAAAAAAATATATATATATTCCTCTGATCAGGGTACTTTCTAATTATTCAAAATTAAGTCATGTGTTTTAGTTGATATTTGCAAATATACATAGTTTTAGTTCCATTTGTAGCTTCCTCCCCCAACTATGCACCTAGATCCTGACAGATTACCTTTCCTAGAATAGATACACTTGGTTCATAGACAAAAGTCCTTGAACTTCTCAGTTATTTTACTCTGTTCTCCTGGGCAGAGGCTCTTTGGATGCCAACATTCTTTATTTTTGTGACAGTAGCACAAGACAGAATCTAATTCTTCTTTGTCCATAGTAAAGAACATGAAAGACTACAGCTCTCAGCATTCATTGTATAGAGTATTCTTAGTGTTTCTAAGTCTTTCCTAAATGACTTTTTTCTAGATAATGCTATTTTCAAACCAGGGCTAAATAACCTTCTACTAATATAGTCTTAGCTGCCATTATGAAATTTTTATTTTGATAGTTTTCATATATCATCTATCTGCACTTAGTTTTGCTAGAATATGCTTTCATCAGTAGAGAAAATATGCTGTTTACTCACATATCATAAATATGTAATACTCTGATCTTCTCAGTTGTGTTCATGGCACCACATGTTGACATCAGTGTCATTGTTACATCTTGTGTGCTCCACTGATTTTGGAAATCGAGGATGGAATTCTTGTACACTGCTGGTGGGATGTAAAATGGCACAACCACTATGGAAAACAGTATGGAGGTTCCTCAAAAAATCAAATATAAATCAGCTATATGATCCAGCAATTCTACTTCTGGGAATATATCCAAAGAAATTGAAATCGGGAGCTTGAGAGATAACTGCATTCTCAAGTTCATTGCAGCACTATAATAGATATCCTATAATAGATAAGATATGGAAACAACCTAAATGTCCATCAATGGATAAATGGAAAAAGAAATGTGGTATAGACATGCAGTGGAATATTACTGCTTAAAAAATGAAAGCAATCCTGCCACATGTGACAACATGAATTAACTTGGAAGGCAGGATGCTAAGTGAAATAAGCCAGTCCCAGAAAGACAAATACTGCATGATTCCAGTAATATGAGGTATCTAAAATAATAAAACTCATAGAAGCAGAGAGGAGAATGATATTTGCCAGGGGTAAATGGGAATTTGTTCAGTGGTCTAAATTTTCAGTTACGTAAGATGAATAAGAGATCAGTTGTACAGCATTGTACCTATAATTAACAATACAGTATTGTGCACTTACAATTTTTTTAATAGGATAAACCTCATGCTAAGTGTTCTTACCACATAAAAAGGGGGCACATGAGTAAACTTTTGGAGGTGATGGATATGTTTGTTACCTTAATTGTGGTAATATGTTCATAGTTGTATGCATATGTCCAAACTTACCAAATTATATACATTAAATGAGTACTTTTATATATCAATTACACCTCAGTAAAGCTGTTGAAAAATAGAAATGACATTAGAATATAAAATATAATAGAGAAATATGAAATGAATAAAATAACACAAACACCATTATTTTTGAAGTATAATTTTAAATACTGAAGTGTTTTGCTAGAGACATAGAATAGTCTGCATCAGTTCATAAAAGAGATTAATCAGGTTAGACATGTGATTTTCATGCTTAAATATATAGAGAGGAAACAATTAGGATGTCTGAGATTTCTTTCAAAATAGTTTGAAGTATGGGGAATATCTTGGGATACAGCTGAGGGATCTGAGCTTGGGAGAGGCTGTGATGGTAGCCTGGGAAATAAGTTTGGTCCTATTTATAGTTCAAGCTGGGTGAGGGTTCATTATATCATCAGGTGTACTTTTCTATATGATTAAAATATTCCACCTTAAAAAGCTTAAAATACAAATTTAAAAATACAACCCTCAAATTACCGAGAAAATGGAATTGTATTTTTAAATAAAAACAAATTAAGTTTCTCTTTCAGTTAGGGATGGTTCTATTTCTTTAAAACCCACCAGACATCACAGATATTATTTTATCCTTTCTCAAATACTCGATGCTTTCCAGGTACAAAGCTCCCAAGATTGTTGAATCCCAAGACACAAACCTGCTGAAATTTTGTAATAGCAGAATAAATATAGAAAGATTTACTGGAAAGGCAGGGTTGGAGTGGGTGGGATTTTATAGGGATAATTGTGGTGATGTGCCGTGATCACACTGGCTGACTTAGAAGATAATCAGCTAATTGTCTGAAAATTTATTCTGTGCAGGTATGGTTAGAACACCTCACATTTATTAGTCCATTTTATCTTCCCAAGATTCCAATGAGGTGTGTACTGTTATCACTGCTATTTTATATATGAGGACACAGAGACACAGCATGGTTCAAAGGCTGGCAAATTCTGGAGTAAAACAAGAAATCTGGATTCAGTATTTTGTTCTTAAGTATGATTTGGTCCTACATCTCCTGGATCACAGTACTGAGGAACGGTAGTCTCGATCTGTTGTTCAATGCACCTTCTGATATAGCACCTTGATCTCTGAGTTAGAGGTGATCATATTGGTATATCTAGGATGTTACATCCACTCCTGTTTATTTTTGTGTCTTAGTAGACAATGTGTGTTTTACAAAATTTTTTTTCTAAACATATTTTTTCAGAACTATAGTTTATAAAAATTAGTTAAAAATCTCTCTAGACATTGTTGTACAGACTCATATCTAGTGGTCAATTGCAGTATGTGCCTTCTCTTTTTATGATACATACAAAGTTGTAGTTTATGGGTATTCCTAGACTACCACTGTTTCACCTAACACGTGTGTGTGCGCACACACACACGGAGACCTCTTTGGCCCATTCCCATTTCTTCTTTTCCATCTCTCTCCATAGACAGTCTGACCTTGCAGGATAGAGCTCTGAGTTGTGTGCTTAAGAATTAATGGGCAAGGGGAAGGCGAGGACAGTAAGAGATACGTCCGGCTAAGGTCATCATAGGAAAATAATTCTCCATGGGTCTCAGATTTTTACAAGTGATGTGAGTGAGATGCTGACTGTTTTTCTGTTGTTGCTGTTTTATTTGTGTGTGTGTGTGTTTGTTCTAGACTGTTTGAAATAACATTTAGATAGTGGATAGCCTTGGCAGACAGAGATAGTGTTCCCTCTGGAACAAAAGAAGGAGTGTTTAATGTCAGTAAGATAAAAATATCTTTCTCCAGAGCAAAGGACAGGTGTGCATTATAAAATAGTTTTGTTCCTTAAGGTTAGTGTTGCTAAGCTATCATACAATCCACTGGTTTGTTATCTAGCATTCTTTGCATCACTTCTTTGAAATTGGGACTCAGGAAACTGGCACAATAACATGGACATTCTGGCTATTACTATTGCTGTGGGTAATACAATTTTCTTTACCTCTGACCCAGAAATCTGATATCTTCTGCAGCACCCATGAAACTGTAGAGGCTAACATTTTAGCTTAAAAATAGGGGGAAATCTCATGTGCTTTACAGTTGTTGACAGTTGAATAAAGTTCTTTCAGTTGAGGAGATGAATTTCTGAAAGTATATGGCATAGTTGTGGTCTGAAAAGGCAAAAAGAAAGAGAAATGAGAAATATTGAAGCCTGTATGTACTTGGTAGTCTTCAAGAAATACATATAAAGGGTTTTACTTATTTTGAGGCTATGTTTGGAGACATGAAATATATGTGTATGTCTATATGTATGTGTTTTCTTTCAACTACATCATTCTAGGAAGGGGTTGTTTTATAGCTTTATAAGCATTACATGGATATCTTCATTGGTATTTTACTGAGAGGCTGGAAGAAATTAAGGGATTGTTAGTTGGCTACCTACCTTATTAAACTAAAAATTTCCTGGTTGTGTTTAACATTCAATCATTGTTTAGGGGCTCAGATCTTTTCTTATTCTACCTTATTGTTATCAGCACTTTACTTCCTCAAAAAAAAAAATATAATAATAAGTACTAAGTCTTTCTCTCTCCAAAACTTACACACACCTACATGCATAGAAATCACCTCTTTCCCAAATCCATCAAAGGAAAAATAGTCACTTAAACATTAATTATTGAAAGACCATTGGGGGCTTCCTTGGTGGAGCAGTGGTTGAGAGTCCACCTGCCGAGGCAGGGGACACAGGTTCGTGCCCCGGTCCGGGAAGATCCCACATGCTGTGGAGCGGCTGGGCCCGTGAGCCATAGCTTCTGTACCTGCGTGTCTGGAGCCTGTGCTCCGCAACGGGAGAGGCCACGACAGTGAGAGGCCCGCGTACCACAAAAAAAAAAAAAAAAAAAAAAAAGAAAGACCATTGGTATACAAATTAAATCAGTCATTTGGAGATATGTAACAGGTTATTGCCTCTTAGGGGTTTACAACTTCAAAGAGTTGCAATAGATTATTAACATTAAGAGACTATACAAAAATATATTAAAATAGAGAGTTGAGAATCAGGACCACAGGATTATGCATCCAAACTAAGAAAGCATAAGATACACCAGGCTAGAGAATGCCATTGCCTACAAATTTATCAAGAACCACGCCTGACACATTTAATGACTGATTTTTGTATTTTCATAATTTAAGAGGATGAAAAAGATAATGTTTTACAAAAAATGAACAAAAGCAGGATTTTCAAAACCATTTTTGTGTACAGTTGAGTGAATTTTTAAGGACTTTTTACCTAAAATAATGTTTCCTTTGCCTGGAACAACTTCTTCCACCTTGTCAACTGCTTTCTAACTCTTCTCTCCCTTTCAGGATCCTGGAATCAATGTCACTTCCCCCAGGATAGCTTAGCCTTCTCTGAGGGCTTCCAGAGTCCACTGTGCCTGCTCCCATCATAGCATTTATCACAAGATATGACAGTTGTTACTTTTTTTGCTTATTTTTCCTATCTGACTGCAGGAAATGTGACTGTAGAAAAGGCAGAGATTGTGTCTTGTACACTAGTTATGCAATATGTGTTTTTAAATTAATTACTCTGTAATTATTTTAAAAATGTCTAAATTCTATGTGCTACTCTGGATTGAATCTTTCCTTGAACAGTAAAAGGGCATTGGTGGAAAAACTGGTGATGCCCGAATAAAATCCGTAGTTTAGTTAATAGTAATGCACTAATGTTATTTTCTTAATTTTGACAAAATACAACAATTGTATAAGATGTTAACATTAGGGAAAACTGCCTGAGAAGTATATGGGAGTTCTGTACTAAAATTATTCCCAAATAAGAAAAGTTTATTTAAAAATTACCAATGGGAAATTATTTATTATTATTAATATTATTACTACATTGTCAGATGACATCTACAATATTCCATTATCTGAACGGTCCTGGGCCTCACTTGCTTTAGATAATAATGAAATATATCACTGACTTCCTACCACATTTCTTTTACTAAATACCACTCTTCCTGCACTAAATCTAGCTGGCTGTGTCTAGAAATACTCAGGGGTGATGTCCAAGTGATCAGACACAATCTTGCTTTATATTGTTCCATTCTGGAAGCTTCATAAGCTGCTGCCCTCAAACTTTTGGAAGGTGTCCCTTTGCCTATACCACAGCCACTGATGCAGCTTCTGTGAGAAGGTCAGTTAGACTCTGAACAGAATTAAGAGAATGCTCCTCTCACTCCCTCACTCTGTTCTTTGTCACCCTGCCATGAAAATTGTCTTATCAACTTTGCTCTTTGCCCTTTCTTCTCCATAGGGTGTCAGATCTAGTCCTGTAGTCTAACTAGTAAACTGAGCCCATTCTGCTCACCTGATTCAATTTGGGATACTCTTGACCTAGCTTCAGTCAAAAGATAATAGGCATTACCCCTTTGACATGTCTGGAAATGGGCATGGGATCTGCTTTATACACTCAGCTGAGCCACTCTGCTGTGGGTTAACTTATGGATCCAAGGTTAATAAGGAAGTCATAGGGGATGTTAAACTTAGGCTTGGCTTTGACCTCGCCTTCAGACTTGACTCAGGTTACTTGGTCACCCTGACTGAGAAAACTAATGACCAGTGGCAACCATGTAATACAGTGTCTATCTGCTTGTCTGTATTGTCAGAGGTGAAAATAATTCCTGGTCCATTTTAGGAACTCTACTCAGAAAGAAATTCTGTCTAGAAGATGTTGTTTACAGTCACTCTACACATTTTAAGGAGTTCCTGAAAACCAGTGTCTTCTATCCCTGAAAATAAAGATCAATAGATGTAATTTTGGATGTATACTTGGAAAGCTTGATATAGCTCTGAGGTGAGCAAGGGTCATTTTCTACTTTCATGCATTTAACTGCTCTTGTCATGAGCCTGTCAGAGTTTCTGGAAAGCTGAGAGCCTTTTCAAGTTCCTTGCCTTATGGACTTATATGTGTTCACAGAAGAGGGTGGTGCCTGGTAGAATTTTGGTTAATTTCCAGAGTGTTGGTAAATTTAATATCTCAGTGGATACATCCAATAGACATAAAAAATAATTTTTCTTCTTAAACAAACCTCTTTATACGTGTCTCAGCATTTTGAAACTTAATATCTCCCCTGGATTCATCTTATGATTCTTCATTCTTGGGTAATAATTACATTGATTTCTCTTATCAAAAGAATTTCCATTGGGAATAATGCCAGGGAATTTAATGAATACAATTTTTTCTTAAAGCCTTTTCAAATTGCCCTCCTTTCCCTAATATTTCACCTCATGTTCCAAGAAATTAAAAGGTGGTTTATTCCATTTTCATATCATATTTTTAAGTGTAAAATGTCTCATTGCAAATATAAATGAGATACAAGGCCTGAAAAATTTAGAGTAAACACAAGAAGAAGGATTCCTTGACTTACCAAGGAAGGAATGAGAACATTTAAATTAGAGCAGGAATAAGAAATGAGAAAACTATATTATATCTGCTGTGAAATGACTATAGTTTGTCAGCGCCTAGCATATTTTTTGTACCCAATAAATATTAAGTAATGGCATTTTACTAAAATGATAATTTAATGAATCAATACCTTTGTGGAACAGAAAAAAAAAAAAAGAAGAAAAGTTGCCTCCAGCTATTCTGTGCAATCTTGAATAAAAGGTCTAGGTTCATTTATAAAGTTAGGTATTTAAGACTACAAAGGGAAATAAGGAAAAAATAAATAGATTTTCCTCCAAATTAAATGTAAAAAGGTAATAGAAACTAAATTAAATTAGACCTCTGTATGTGTTAAGAAAAATCTATTTATTATTCTTTCAAAATTATTCTCTCACCCTGAAATGTTACCAACACCCACAGTTTTGTTGTTAATTTAATTTCACATCATTCAGCATCCTTATTCATTAAAAATTCCCTTAAAATTTTGAGTTGTTTAACTAGCCAAAGACACTCTAGTTGCATTTCCCAAATCTGACTGCATATCAGAATCATCTTTGTTTTGTTTTTAATACAGATTTCCAGGCTTCTCACCAAATTTCTAAACTAGAATCTCTTAAATTGAGACACAGGAATCTGTATTTTTTTCCCACAAAGTACACAAGGATTTCAGATTTATCACTGTCAGTTGAAAACAATCATTCTTTGTTATTGAAAAAAAAATAGTCTTTAATGAATGGAGTCTCATAGTTGCTAACAATTTAAAGTTCAACAAGAAAAATCCTAACTCAATATATCTCTAATGTAATTCAGCATTTCATTTCAAAGAGGTTAGACACCTTTCTACTCACCCATCCTTAGAACCTGGAATAAGCCTTTGCTTTCCTCCTCACATGCAGGCAGCCCCTTGTTTCTATTGATTCTATTGCCCTAATGTCTCCTAAATTAATCCTTTCCTCTACTATTGCCCTAACTCAGGTAATCATTATGGTCCTGCTCTAAATCCTTAGTTGATTTCCCAATGCAGATGGAAAATCTATACTCCTTAGCTGATAAAAGAATCCCTTAGTAGTTTGGGTCCAGTGCTTCTCATTCTCTATATCTTCTAGCGTTCATGCCACCCAATGTGCTACACTGAACATCTTCTTTTCTCGTTTTTTTTTTTTTTTTTTTTTTTTTTTGGTCTGCTTGTCTAGCCTCTACATGGAGACATTCCTGCAGAAGAGACATTCTTGAGGATTGTGGGGAAAGATGTAATTTTGGAATTAAGGTAGATTATCAAGGAAGAGGAGGATTTTTATCCCAGGCAAAGGAGATAGAGGAAAGCAAGTCTATGTAAAGGGTCTGCACCCTTCATCACTTCCATATCACCACTCATCCTGTGTTGTTTGTGATCCAGGAAAACAGTATTTTCTATTATGAATTCTACCTAATAACACTGAGTATGTAATCTCAGAGGTGATTTCAACAGTAAAACAGGTTAAATCTGGCGAGTTCATTTCCAGAAATCTGCCAAGTGCATCTATGACCTTGTGATTGGATACTGAAACTTCTAGATGAAAATTTAGGTTATATTTCTGAGAAGTGCAGTAGTCTTCTCAGACACAGCATGGAACTCTAAGTTTATGTCCTAATTCTGACCCCTGATATCTCGATATTACTGAGTAAGTATAGTTCTATTTCTTCCTTGTGTCAGCAAATTTCCACATAGCATAATTTAAAATAATATATGGCACAAGTACTCACCATACAATAACTTCTGCACAGAAATCCATAGAGCAAGTGAACTTATGAAAAGAAAAAAAGAAAGAAAAATATGGTGTCATCTTAAAACCATTCATTTTAGATGAGAGATCCAGAAATATAGCCAATCTGTGGCTGGTAATGTGTTTTCTTATTATTTTTCAAATATTTTCTTTTGCTTAGGGCAATTATTTTTCTCTCAACCCTTCCCTCTGAGTCTGTAGTCAATGGGGCTGCTTCCTCTCTCTTCTGGCAATTTTGTTTCTGATTACTAACTCTGATGCTCTGAGATACTAGCACTGATATCTCTCATTTAATTATGGTACTTCTCTCATTTTACGCCCTAGGAGGCCTCATCCTTTCTCTGGCCACATACCTTTATTAAAACAATGTCAAACAAAAGAATAAATACTTAACTACCTCTCACCTATGTCTCCAGCTTAATTTTTCTGTCTTTCATTATATCCTCCATCCACATCAGTTGACCAATCCTCTCTGTTTGCCCAGCAGTGTGGGGTTTCCCAGGGCAGTCCCTAGCAAACCAGGAATGTTGGTGACCCTACTTCCAACCTTCTTTCTGTCTCAGTGAGGTTGCTGATACTTGGTCAATGCTTGAAAAGTGATGTGGCTTTTCCTCATCTAGCTTACTCGTTCCTTTCCACTCTTCTTTCAAAACTCAGCTCAGGCAGAACTTTCAGTATTTGTCTCTGAGCTCCCCAATCACTTGATGTAAAAGTGTCTTTTCCTTGCACTCTCGAGGCATGAATTGTAAACATTTACCTTCTCCTTAGTGAGGTCCATATTGTATCCCCCAAATTTAATGCAGGAATTTAAGAAATATAGTTTTATGAAGAAAGGAGAGCATTTGCATCCTTGGAGGAAAGTAGTACAATTGGCCTCCACACTTTCCAGCATTCATTTGATATTAGCTACCATGTAATGAATATGCAATGTGTCCCAGACACTTTTCAACATGACCTTGTTCATTATCCCTACATCTTATAAAGGTATCATTATCCCAGAGGCAAGTAGAGCTGCTTATCCAAGGTCAGAGTGTTCATAAACACTAGTACACAGAGAAAAGACTTGCCTTTTACTACAAACCTTTGTGGATCAATAAGTTTAAGAATCAAAATTGTCCAGCTTTCAGAAAGCCTATACAGTATATATGCTTTATACTATGGGACACCTTAGTATAATCTTGATACACATTGTAGTTAAACACTAATAGATGAATAGTCACAGTGAATAGCATACATAAAGGCTATAAGTATCCATTTAGATTAGGTTTTGTCACCAAATGTATTTTGAAAAAGGGAAATTTTTCTCTTTCAGATTTTTGGGAAGATTTTAGTTAAAAAGGCGTGAATCTGTGGTATATCTAGAATTTGCAGTCATGACTGTCTGGTGTCAGAACCCAAGACCTCTATGGTATAGTTCCTGTCAGATTACTCTGCCTACTGTGATGTTCAATAGAGCTTTCACTTCCCAGCAACTTGGCTCTCTTAGTGTGTTTCCTGAAATGGGACCTACTTTCTTTGACATTATAATATATTGCAAACGGATTGTAGTAAAAAATATTTTTAAATGGTCAATACAGCTTTCCTATAAATACTAAATGAAATGAAATGTAGTATTCCTGATATTGCCTAGATGTACCCAAGAGTTTTGGGAATTTTAATATCTTCATCAATAATTATTTAAATTGACAACAGCTATATATTCAGTACTGTGCCAAGTGATAGACTTTGTGTTCTATCTCTCATGATTACTTTGTTTTGTTTTGTGATTTCATATTATTACTACATATTGCATCTCTTAACATTAATTTCATCTCAGGAACTTTTTGAGGGTTTCATTGCATCCTTTGGGAAAACTTGGAGCTTGCTGGAGTCACAGTGAGTAGGCTTCATAAACTCAAGAGTTGGTCATACCACAGTTTAGTACATGTAGATGGTTTGTCCTTTGAAAGCCCTAAATGCATATTTTGTTTAAATTGTTATCATATTCTGCTTTCCTTCAACAGCTGCAGAAATTGTCATTTTATCAATCATATTCATTAAGATTTCCTACCCTTAAAATAGTCTCCAGTTGATCTCAAATTGCTTTACTTTCAATCCTGACTTTTTGGACCATTTCAGGAAAAAGTTAATTCATTTTGATTAAGTAGTCATTAAAATAAAATGAGAAAACAATCCTTGAGAGAACTAAGCAGGATCACCTTTTGAAGGCTGGTTATGTCCCTTGTTTATTCATCTTTGACCTTACAGCTCAGTCCTTAGTGAGCCTCCTCTTTTGTTTTCAGTAGAAATTATATTGTGGACAGAGGATGTAGGAGTTGGAATTTAAATATTGTTTACCAATTCTAATATTATGTAATAGATGTTTATGTGGCCTTTAGTTTGTTTATTTGCATATTAAACATGTTGGCTAAAAGTAAGATATACTGGATTTTAGCTACATGATATTTTTCATCTCTTTCAGCTACAACAATGTAAAAATGGCTCTTGACTTTGCTATTTATTCTGGTTATATTTTTCTCTGTTGTTATAATTCTATATATAAGAGATATAAATTCACTTTTCACATTTAGATGAAATATAAAAAATTCAGTCAGCCATCCAATTGGTTTAACATGTCCAGATGTTTGGCCTCTTGCAAACAAGCAGCCTGATTAAATTTCTCTTTTTTCACTTGGGTGTTTATCATTGTTTTGACAAAGTGTAGTAGAAAGAACATTGTTTGTAAGGTCAGGAGATTTAAAAATCCTCTGTTACCTCATTTGTAAACTGCAAACGGCATGACTATAGGTCCATGAAATGGTGTCTGGAGGATGCCAGAGGATTATGGAAAGTGGATTTGGTTAATGGAAATTAGAGTCAGTCATATTCCAGGTATGTTCTTAAGGAGGTCCTTTAACTCTGCCTCAACTGTTGCATCTATAAAATAGAGATAATAATGTCTAACTTAAAGATTCTTGGGACGGTTTACACTGACAATATACATAAAAGTACTCAATATGAGATTGTAATAAATTCCCAGTAGAGGCTTGTTGAACACGAACCTGAGTCTCAGTTTCATCAGCTATAAAATGGGGATAATAATTACTCTCTGGAGCTGCCACCTGCCTCTGCTTAGCACATGTCTGTTTTCTTTCTTTCCTTATTTCCATCACAGAGTTTATATAAAGATGAAATAGTAAAAATATTTAATAAAGTTATAAAAATCTATCTAAATGGAACATGTTAAGATGTAGCTTATGTATTTTACTGTTTAAAGTCTTATTTTTCTATTTCTTTTCTTTGCTCACGCTCTCTCTTTGTTTTGCGAACTTGAAACAGTTTTATGAGTAGGCAGTAGGCTGTTAGGTTGCATCATTTGAAGGATGCTTAATATGACTTTTTAAGCAAACACATTCCCATGACATTTACTCAGGTCTCAAATAGCAAGTTTAGGAACTCTTTATTTAGTTATTATACAGCTTTCAATTATTATTAAGATCTAAATCATATTAGAGTGGTAATGGTTTAGAGTTTTATGGGTGAATACCTGAAAGTGTATTAGTTTAGAGTCACTTGAGCATATTGATCTGGGTAATATTTAGGAGGCAAAGGAAAGGGCACTTAATGGGTAAGTGGGAGGTCTCCAAGGATAAACTTAACTATCTTGAACTATGGAAGAGTAAATAATTTTCTTAGAGTATCCTTTCATTGGGTCTTCATTTGAAAACTTGCTTGGTCATCATTTAGTAGCTTTTTAGGGGAAATTTACTTTTTAATCAATTTCCAGATAGTGGTTTTGCCAGGAAAGAATTATAGTCAGGATTTCCTATCTGTGCTACAAGGTATCCACATTTATGTTTTAAAAAATCAGCCCAAAGTACGTTTTTCTACCCCACTCTATTTAGATGAATGACATTTGTTGAAACTAGAAGTGCCATCCACTTAATAACAAATGAGTTTATCTGGGGATGATATAGCTCTAACTCTGTCCTAATGCATGGGTCCTAGATGGAGGCCGTGAGATTTTTATTTGTTATACGATTAATTAAATAAATTAAATGCAACTTTAATGACTATTCCGTGATTTGTGATCCTAATGTTTTTCAAAATTGCCTAAGAATTTTTGGATTGCTAGCTTGGAATCTGTGTCAAGTGACATGTATTGTATTGCATTGTGCACCAGCTTAGGAAAGAGATGACTCAATTTCTGATATTTGTACTAACGCTTTCCTTTGTTTTCCCCTTACACAATCATTTTATCTCCCTAAGTCTCAGTTTGCACTACAATTTAACTAAATTACTTCGTAGGAAATTGCTAGGCAAAGATATTTTGAAAAACATAAATGACTACACAAAACATTAGATTATTACATTTATTAGTGTTTATATGTTTATAATCAGTTTGTAAATGTTTTATCTTGCTTTAGCTTTCTATTTGAAATGCTTGGTTTAGCAACATGGATGGACATAGAAATTATCATATTAAGTGAAGTAAGCCAGACACAGAAAGACAAACATCATATGATATCACTTATATATAGAATCTAAAAAAAATGACACAGATGAACTTATTTACAAAACAGAAACAGACCCACAGACATAGAAAACAAACTTATGGTTACCAAAGGGGAGGGGGGGGGAGGAATAAATTAGGAGTTTGGAGTTAAAATATACACACTATTATATATAAAATAGATAACCAACAAGGACCTACCATTTAGCACAGGGAACTGTACTCAGTATCTTGTAATAACCTATAATGGCAGAGAATGTAAAAAAAGAATATATGTGTACATACATATATATGTATATATATAACTGAATCACTTTGCTGACCACCTGAAACTAACACAACATTGTAAATCAATTATATTTCAATAAAATTTTAAAAAATAAAATAATAAAAGTAAAAAAACTTTTAAAAAGCTTGGTTTATTGAAACTGCTCATTTACCCACCAGCTTGTTCCCCCCTCTCTCCACCTCCAAAATCATTGGTTGAAGTGCCTCTTAACATAATTCTCAGAGACTCCTATGTAACTCACCCTCATTCTGATCCTAATGCAGAGGATCTGTGAAGGTTCTTATTTCAAGCTGTGTAGCTTGGGAATAATGGATAGGAAGTTTGTTCAGGCCTAGTTTTTCTGTGTACAGTACCTAGTAATTATATCAAGCATTGCATAACCCTGACACTGATGAGCGCACCGGCCGGGGACTGACACCTTCCACCGTTATCCAGGAAAGACTGTGACCAGGATTGACCCATCTTTATAGATGGGATTATAGGCCTGAAGAGGAGCATTTGAGCTGCTGGAAAGTCTAAGGTGATTCTCGTGGACTCAGATGTCATCATGTCATCACCTGCACCTGTGTACCCTCTGCTGCGGCTCCTGGGATCCTGCAGGCAGCTCATCCCTTCCCCTGCTTCACATAAAGTTGCTGATCTGATCACAATCTTTCTTCTGCATTGAACAGATAACCAAGTCTTATTGAATTTGCCTAAATGGTATCTGTGTCAGGTTTTTTCAACAATCCGAGGCTAATACTGGCATTTGTCAATTTGATGGTTGAGATTTTATTCCATTAAAACAATGAACTAAACACTAAGATACAAATATTTTTATTTTGAATGAAAATACATTATACTTTTCTTCTGAAATTTTATTCAGGGCCCCGTGCAATGTACAACTAACTCACCTGGAAGAAAGATTGGGACTTTTGTAGACTAGAGATACCACTAAAAGAAGTCCTTTATTTATATATATTTTTAAATTAACTAAAGTTTAACTTTTTCAATAATTTTATTTTTGCATAAAAAGTAAATTCCTACCTGTCTCCTTGAAAATTTTGGCAAACACACATTATTTCCTGTAAACACAGCTTGTCTCTCCATCTTAAACTGATAATGCAACCAGGATAATGGACTTGTCCTGATACCACCATTCTCTAATTAATTATTGACGACTCAGCATCTTAGCACATTTGTCATATTTGTGAAATCCCTTATACTACATTTATACTATCAGGAGGCAGAATCCATCTTCTTTTATGAAATTCAAAAATGTCAGATACTCACTTTCCCAGGGTCCCTTGCAACTAAAATAGGAAACGGTGATCTGTTCTCCATCAATTAGATGCTTCCATTCCAGATTTTGAATGGGTCACATGTGCCACAAAGAAGCAAGCAATGAAGAATTGAGTGAGTTACCAACAATGACATGTAATATCCAGTCAGTAGCAGCACTATTTCTAGTGGTAGCTCCTGTGACTAGTGCTGACAGAATTTGCAGGAAAACCATGGCCTCTGCCCACTGGCTCTAGTAGAGTTTTCTTCCTAGGACCACTATTGTTTGGATTTAGTGAACTGTTCTTAACTGAGTATTTGCCAAGACTTTTTATAGCTTGAATAAGCTACCCAGCACTAAAAATAAAAAAAATAGTTTTAAATTACCTAAACTTGAATTTTTCCTTGAAAATTAAGATTCTCAATCTTAAAGATGTATGATTTCCTGCAATGTCCTCCTAAAATCTACTGTCTCTAAAGGTTTTGATATGTCTTATTGATTTTGGTTAAAATCTTTCACAGTTGTCCTTACTACCTTAAGTTCTCACTACCACCTTCAGCTTGGCTGCTACTTCATTTGAGGGAGGAAATATTTGTAAATATTTCTGTATTTTAACTGTTCTTTTCTTTATGGTGGTAGAGCATGTGAGCTATCAAAATCAATCCCATTTATAGCTTTTGTGCACACAGCTACATTTCCAAGACTTCTTTGCAGTTATGTGTAAGAATTTACTAAACTCTACCTAATTAAATATATGTAAGTATTCAAAGACATGTGAATGGAAATGCTGAAAAACTCTCAAGTGGACTCCCTGTTTGTCTTTTCTGTTGACCTTCCAGGGTGACCTTGGAAGCCTTGTATTAAAGGTGGTAGAATGGCCATCAGCCTGATGACCTAAGTAACCACTGACCAAGAAGGGCTCAAAAGTTCTCTTCAACTTGGCTAAATTTTAGACAGGCTTCTTCCAGATTCTAGGCTCCCTTTTCTTAGAGCAATTGCTTTAGAGAACTTATAATTGTAAATTCTTTCTCTTTCCCTTTGATATGTAAATCTCTTTAAAAACTTCTTGCCAGTTTCACAGCCCAGGAATGTCTTTCTCATGGACCTAGGGGCCATCTTTTTGAACTTCAGTCAGGGAGGAAGATAAAGCTACTATCTCCCAGTTTCTGTGGGAGGATGGGAGGCTAACTTCACCAGATGTTTTCCGCTAAGTTGTAAAACTAGCTCCTGTGATGAACATAAGAAAAAGTTTAATTTTCCTTTGGGTAAAGACAACTAGCAAACACAGATGGCCTGTGCAACAAGGACCATGGAGTAGAATCAATCTGAATTTAATCATGGAATCTTTCCCATTTCCAGGATAGGGGTTCATCACAGAACCTATGCAGCAGCAATTGCTAAGTTTTTTCTGATTGTCTTTTTATTTCCTTTTTAAAATTTCAACTAATTAATTAATTATTTTATAAGATGTTTCAGGTTTACAGCATTATAATTCAACTTCTATATGCACTACAGAGTGATTACCATCACAAGACTAGTTACCATCAATCACCATACATTTGACTGCCTTCCACCATTTCATCCATGCCCCCCCAACCCTCTAGCCCTCTGGTAACCACTAATCTGGTTTCTGTATATACAAGTTTGTTTTTGTTTTATTTTGTTTGTTGTTGTTTTTTTAGATCTCACATCCACATATGTGTGAAATCATATGGTATTTATCTTTCTCTAACTGACTTATTTCACTTAGAATAATACCCCCAAGTTTCATCAGTGTTGTAGCAAATGGAAAGATTTCATTCATTTTTATGGCTGAGCAGTATTCTTTTGGAAATATATAACACTTCTTTATCTATTCATTTATTGTTAGACATTTAAGTTGTTTCCATATTGTAAGTAATGCTGAAATGAACATAGAGGTGCATATATTTTTTCTAATTAGTCTTTTTGAGTTCCTCATAGATATCCAGAAGTGGAATAGCTGAGTCATATGGTAGCTCTCTTCTTAATTTTTCAAGGAATCTCTATACTGTTTTCCATAATGGCTACAACAAATGTTTGGTTCCACCAACATTGTATAAGGATTACCTTTCCTCCACATCCTCTCCAACATTTGTTATTCCTTATCTTTTGATAATAGCCATTCTAACAGATGTGTGGTGATATCTCACAGAGATTTTGATTTGTATTTCTTTGATAATTAGTAACATTGAATATCTTTTCATGTGCCTGTTGGCCATCTGTATGTCTTTTTTGGAAAAATGTTCAGATCTTCTGTCCACTTTTTAATCAGGTTGTTTTGGCTTTTTGTCATTGAGTTATATCTTTTTTTTGTTTGTTTTTTGTATATTTTAGATACAAATCCCTTGTTGTATGTGTTGCTTGCAAATATTTTCTCTCATTTAATATGCTACATTTTCGTTTTTATGATGATTTTCTTCACTGTACAGAAGCTTTTCAGTTTGATATAGTTCCATTTGTTTACTTTTGCTCTTATATCCTTGTCTTCGGAGTCAGATCTGCAAAAGCATTGCTAAAATCAGTATCAATGAGGTCACCACAGATGTTTTCTTCTAGGAATTTTATGGGTTCACATCTTACATTTTCAAGTCTTTAATTTTGAGTTAATTTTTATGTATCATGTTAGATAGTGGTCAAGTCTCATTCCTTTGCATGTGGCTGTCCAGTTTTCCAAAGACCATTTTATTTTGAAGAGATTGACCTTTCCCCATTGTATGCTCTTTGCTCCTTTGTCACAGATTAATTGTCCATATATCTGTGGGTTTATTTCCGGGCTCTCAATTCCATTCCATTGATCTGTGTGTCTGTTTTTTTGTGCCAATACCAAACTCTTTTGATCACTATAACTTTGTAGTATATTTGAAATCAGAGACTGAAATGCCTTCAGCTTTGTTCTTCTTTCTCAAGATTGTTTTGGCTATTCAGGGTCATTTGTGGCTCCATACAAATTTTAGCAATATTTGTCCTAGTTCTGTGAAATATGCCATTGCATTTTGATAAGTATTTCATTGAATGTGTAGATTACTTTGTGTAGTATGGGCATTTTAACAATGCTAATTCTTCCAATCCATAAGCATTTTTGGGTATCTTCTCCAATTTCTTGATTTTTTTTTTTTTTTTTTTTGTGGTATGCGGGCCTCTCACTGCCGTGGCCTCTCCCGCCGCAGAGCACAGGCTCCGGACGCACAGGCTCAGAGGCCATAGCTCACAGGCCCAGCCACTCCGCGACATGTGGGATCCTCCCAGACCGGGGCACGAACCCACGTCCCCTGCATCGGCAGGCAGACTCCCAACCACTGCGCCACCAGGGAAGCCCTCCAATTTCTTTCGTCAACATCTTGCGGTTTTCTGTGTACATGTTTTTCATCTCTTTGGTTAAATATGTTTCTAGGTATTTCACACATTTTTATGAAATTGTAAGTGAGATTGTTTTCTTAATTTCTCTGTCTGATAGTTTGTTATTAGTGCATAAAAATGTCACAGATTTCTGTATATTGATTTTGTGACTTGTGACCTTACTGAATTCATTTATTAATTCTAAGAGTATTTTGGTGGAGTCTTTACACTTTTCTATATATTGTATCATGTCATCTGCAAAGAGTGACAGTTTTACTTCTTCGTTTCCAACTTGGATGACTTTTATTTCTTTTCCTTGCCTAACAGCTGTGGCTAAATTTCCAAAACTATGTTGAATAAAAGTGGTGAGAATGGGCATCCCTGTCTTGTTCCTGATCATAGAGGAAAAGCTTTTGGTTTTTTCAACATTGAGTATGATGTTACCTGTGGGTTTGTCATATACGGCCTTTATTATGTTGAGGTATATTCCCTCTATACCCAGTTTTTTGAGAATTTGTATCATAAGTGGATGTTAACTTTTGTTGAGTGATTTTTCTGCATCTATTAAGATAACCATATGATCTTTATCCTTCATTTTGTGAATATGATGTATCATGTTGATTGATTTCCAAATATTGAACCATCCTTGCATCCCTGAAATAAATCTCACTTGGTGGTGGTGTATGACCCTCTTAATGTATTATTGCATTCAGTTTGCTTATATTTTGTTGAGAAATTTTGCATCTATGTTCATCAAGGATATTGGCCTGTAATTATCTTTTTTATTGTGTTATCCTTATCTGGTTTTGCATCAGGGTAATGCTGACTGTAAAATGTAATTGAAATACTTCCCTCCTCTTCAGTTGTTTGGAAGAGTTGAGAATAATAGGTATTAAATACTCTTTGGATGTTTTGTAGAATTGGCCAGTAAAGCTATCTGGCCCTGGGAGCTTTTTGATTACTGTTTCAATCTGCTTATTAGTAATGTCTCCATTCAGATTTTCTGTTTCTTCATGATTCAGTCTTGAAAGAGTGTATGTTTCTAGGAATTTACCTATTTATTCTAGTCTGTACAGTTTGTTGCCATATGATCGTTTGCAGTGGTCTCTTATTAACTTTTGTATTTCTGTGGTATCAGTTGTAACTTCTCTTCTTCCATTTCTAATTTATTTATTTGAGCCCTTTCTCTATTTTTCTTGTTTAGCTTAACTAATGGCTTGTTGATTTTATCTTTTTGGAAAAAAAGCTCTTAGTTTCATTGATCTTTTCTATTGTTTAAAATTCTTTATTTCTGATCTGATTTTAGTTCTTTCTTTCTACTAATTTTGGGCATTGCTTACTCCTCTTTTTCTAGTTTCTATAGGTGTAAAATTAGTTTGTTCTTTTGGTATTTTTCTTGTGTCTTGAGGTAGGCCTTTATTGTTATGAACATTTCTCTCAGAACTACTTTTGCTGCACCTCATAGATCTTGGTATGTTGTATTTCCTTTCTCATATTTATTTATTTATTTATTTTTATTTCTCTTTCGATTTATTTGATGACCCATTTTTTACTCAGTAGCATATTTTGAAATCTCCATGTTTTTATGGTTCTTCACATTTTTTCTTGTGATTGATTTCTGGTTTCATACCATTGTAGTTGGAGAAGATGCTTGATATGATTTCAATCTTCTAGAATTTGAGACTTGTTTTGTGACCTAACATGTGGTGTATCCTGGAGAATGTTCCATGTGCACTTGAGGAGAATTTGTGTTCTACTGCTTTGGGGTAGAATGTTCTAGAATATAATATATCTATTAAGTCTATCTGGTCTAATAAGTCATTTAAATGCACTGTTTTCTTATTGATTTTCTGTTTGGATGATCTATCCATTGATGTCATTGTGGAGTTAAAGTTCCCTATACTGTTGTATTGCTTTCAATTTCTTCCTTTAAGTTTATTAATATTTGCTTTAAACATCTTGGTATCCCTATGTTGGGTACATATACATTTACAAGTTGTATATCTTTTTTCTGGATTGATCCCTTTATCATTAGCTTATGCCCTTCCTTATCTTTTATTATAGTCTTTTTTTTTTAAGTCTGTTTTGTCTGATACAAGTATAACTACTCCAGTTTTCTTTGTTTCCATTTACGTAAAATATCTTTTTCCATCCCGTTACCTTCACTCTGTGTGTGTTCTTCCTTACTTCTGAGCCTAAAGTGAGCCTAAAGCAGGCAGCATTTAGAAGGATAGATGGATTTGTTTTTTTTATTCATTCAGCCACCCATGTCTTTTGATTGAATAACTTAGTTAATTTACATCTAAAGTAATTATTAATAAGTAGGTACTTACTGCCATTTTGTTTATTGTTTTTTGGCTGTTTTGGGTGTCTCTCTGTTCCTTTCATCTTCTCTTTCTCTTTCCTTGCATTTTAGTGGTTTTATCTAGTGTTATGCTTAGATTCCTTTCTCATTTTCTTTTATGTATTTACTCTAAGTTTTCTCCTTGTGGTTACCAGGGATGTACACATCCTGTGTACATCGCAGTCTGTTTTAAGTTGGTAGCAACTTAAATTTGAACACATTTCAAAGCTTTTCCTTTTTACTCCTTCTCCCATGTTTTATACATTTTATAACACATTTTACATGATTTTATGTATGCCTTAGCTAATTATCATAATTTTAATTTTACTACTTTTGTCTTTAACCTTCATACTTGTTATAAAAGTGATTGATACCTTACCTTTATTATATATTTACTTTTCCAGTGAGGTTTATCCTTTTGTAAATATTCTTTTTATTAAGTAGTGACATTTGTTTTCAGCTGAAGAAATCCCTTTAACATTTTTCATAGGGTTGGTTTTGTGGAAGTGAACTTTTTTAGATTTGCAGGTCTGAGGAATTCTTCATCTCTCCTTCAATTGTGAATGATAACCTAGCTGGGTAGACTATTCTTGGTTGAAAATTTTCCTTTCAGCACTTTGAATATGTCATGCAACTCTTTTTGCCTGTAAGGTTTCAGCTGAATAATCTGCTGATAGGTTGATTGGGTTTCCCTTGTATATAACAAGTTGTTTTTCTCTTGCTGCTTTTAGGATTCTTTCTTGTCTTTTACCATTTTAATTATACTGTATCTTGGAATGTGTCTCTTTGGGCTCATCTTATTTGAAACTCTCTGGTCTTTCTGGACCTGGATGTCTGTTTTCTTCACCAGATTAGGGAAATTTTAAGCCATTATTTCCTCAGATAACTTTTCTGGCCCTTTCTCTCTGGAAAATTAGAACTATTTCAGATGATTTTACTGCTTGTAGGCTCAGCAGTCTATAAGAAAATATAAATGTTCAACAATAAACAAACACATTATAAGGAAGAACTCTAACCTACTTATTCTCTTGTGTCTATTATACATTTAGTAAACTTCAATTTGCAACAATGCAGTTTTTAAAATAAATGAAAGGGATTGGAAGGCTAAAGGAATTTACTATTAGGATTTTTATTTTCTTTACTGTAGAGTAACTTAACAGAATAAGAAAATGTAAGCATACACACACACACACACACACACACACACATGACTTTCAAAGGTATAAAAAAGTACTAACAGTTTCCTAAAACTCTTAGAAAATTATTCAATTATTTTAATTATTGATATCAAGTGTTTTAATTACTAAGCAACCAGAAAATATCAGTATACTAGGAACTCATAAAGATTTATAAAATTAAATGGAATCCAAAGGTTACTAACCCTTAACACAAATAACATTGACAGATTCGTTTGATATCTCACCATGACACAGAAGACAGGGGAAATAAGGAATTATACTTAGAAAAACAGTATTGCATTTATTTTTTTTCTAATGAATGCATTTAATGCATAAAATAAGAGAAAATAAAAATAAAGAGTGACTTGATTAATAATGTAGTCTTTAGAGTTAGTCTTAGCTTTATGTCCCCACTCTGAAATTTTACTACTTGGGCAAGTCATTTGAATTTGCAAACCTTTACATCCTCACCAACAAAATGATAGTAATAATGGTACCTTACATAGCTTGTATTTTATTGCTTCCTTACATCATTTAAGTTCATTTCTCATGTGAACTAGTTATACAGTGTGGACTGGATTGACCCTCTCCTGGTCCTAAGGGTGGGACTGATTGATCTAAGACTATGTAAGTTACCACTACTCCCTTGCCACGGTGACTGTTTCATGCAATCTAAGCCAATAAGAATATGGCATTTCTTGACCACAGTTTTGTGTGTGTGTGTGTGTGTGTGTGTGTGTGTGTGTGTGTGTGTGTATTTTGGGAAGGTAAAAACAGTATGAAACCTAGTATTGTACAATGGTGTGCAGAGAACCATTGCCTCTTTTCCCCTGTGGCCAAGTAGGTTTGCACTCTAACATCTGCTTGAAGCCATCTTCCAAAGTTACTGCAAAGTTTAAATCCACACAAAAGCAGAGTCTAGAGACCCTTATAAAAACAAGGCCAGAGTTCTTATTGACCAATTAACCTCTGGACTTTTCTGTCTCATGGCGGCAGCTGTAGCAGCCAGTATTCGAGAGAGGCAAACAGTGGCTTTGAAGCGTATGTTGAATTTTAATGTGCCTCAGTTTTTTTTTTTTTTTTTTTTTAGTTTGGATATCATTACTTTATTATAAAAGAAACATGGACATTATTTACATGATGAAAGATTTCAGAACTTCAGTGGCAGCTTCACGTGATGCTCTTGGGGGAATGGGCAGCTTCACATGATGCCATTTTACTTGACTTCACATGACTTATTTTACTTGATGTATTTTCCAAGAATGTCACCATCTCTAAATAAGAAATAATTTCTTATTTAAGAGCTCACCTGAATAGTACTTTTCTACTTTACACATCAAACACCATTGAATCGTAAATCAAACTAAATCTAATTTTAGTTCATCTACTTTTGGCAGTTATGCATATCTCAGGAAACCTCCTGACTAAACATGGAAAGCTTGAAAATAACCAGTTATGAACTTACTTCTGAAATCACTCCAAAACAACTCAAACTGGGTAAGAAAAACATAGAATGAAATTAAGTGCATTCCATGTAATGGTGAAATACAAGATGAAGAGCAGAGGAATGGTGGGAAAACAAAAACCTGGCTTTACTGAAATGGAGACTTGGGAGTTAAACTATAGGGATTTCTAAAAAGATAAATCCAGAGGGTGAAATTTCAATAAGGTATAAGCACAAGCTTTGCTGAACTATACATGAGGAGAATGCTTAAGTGGACATGGCCTTGTGACTCACAGATACCTATCACACACAAAGTACATCTGCATCACACATATTGTTTCCCTGGCATCACTTAAATATCCACAGTAGAAAAATACATGTACTGTATTGGCTGTGCTTTTGTTACTTTTTCATCTTTGATGAATTGACCAAAGTCTGTTGACCACCACAGGCTACTGTATAAAGATAGCATTGCTTAGAGAAAATAAGTCACACTATTAGGAACATTTCAGGTAGAGGAAACCAAGCAAAATACATGGAAATAGAAATATTACTTTGCGTATTAAGTTGAAACATCAATAATCTAAATAAATACAGTTCGATTCATTCATAAAATGTAGAGTTAGTATGAATGAATGATATTACAGATGGAAAAAATGGTAAGAAACTTCTTGAAATAAATGGGAAAAAGTGGAAATTCTTTCCTTTTCAATGTTATTTTATTTTATTTTTGTTGTTGTTCAGAATAATACTAAAAATATCATGGGTCGTGGGTTCAGACAGTTCCAAAATCACTTCTAAGTCTGTCACTTTCTGCTTCTGTGATAAAACCTCTCCTAGCTTTAATGTATTCAAGGTACAATAGAGATCTCTCTTTTAGGCTGGCTGTGAGGATTAAGTAAGAAAATGTGAGTGAAATGGTTTGAAAATAAAGTCACTTAATGTCTGTATAAAATCTTCATTCATTGAAAAAGAAAAGTTATTATAGTTATGTTGGCTAGAAAAAGGCTGGTTCCAGCAATGAACAATCTAAACAATGTAAAAGTTCAACACAACAGTTTATCTCTTACTCATATAATGTCTAGGGTGGGTGTTCAGGATCCATGCTCACAGAAGCTCTCCTGTGTTCAACCCTTGGTTTATAAGGAAATTCAGTTATCCACAACTCAGTAAGGTAGAAGAAAAAAAGTATGAAGGAGCTCCTTCCTTGGAAGGATATTTTGTGGGTTAAGTTGCTCTCATTCCACTGTAAATTGAAATTACCTTTACTTGCAAGGGACCTGGGAGTCTAACAGTGTGCCCAAAGAAAGAAGGGACATGATGTTGTTGGATAGCTAGTGGTCTTTGCTTCTGGCAGCCCCTAATGGCACTAAATATCTATAGGTACCCTTCCTTCTATAAAGAACACAGCTAGTCCCTTCCCAAAGAAGAGAAGCCAAAGTCCCTTCCAGTAGCTACATCCATATGAAATTCTAGAGTCTCTGGGTGATTCACAATCTTTTCCATCAGGTCTGGCTGTGATTCCTTATGCCTCAAGAATTTGTAAAACAAAATACATGTTCTTTAGTTTTCCCCGAATCTAAAATCCACATTAAAGAAGATGAAACAAGGATAAGATAAGAGTAGTAAATATTCTTATTCTGCAAATGGAAAATCAGAAAAAAACTTACAGGGATCAAGATGGCAGTGTAGGAAGTTCCTAAACTCATCTTCTCCCGTGGACACACAAATCTACAACTACATATGGAATAATTGCCTCTGAAAGGGACCTGAAAACTGGATGAACAGTCTCCAAAACGAAGTGTGAAAGGACAGCATCAAGATAAATAGAAGAAACAGTGATATGGTCATGCCAAGGGAAAAACAAAACAAAACAAAACACCCCAGCTGTGGCAATCCACAGTCAGGAAGGATCCCAAAGGTGAAATTATTTTCCCCGAAGAGTGAAGGAATTTAGCTCCATATCAGGCACTTCAACCCTTAGATCCTGCACAGGAGGATCCCTGTGCCCTCAAAACACCTGACTTTGAAAACCACCAGGAAATATGCACTACTGCACTATCACCTTCAGAGTAAGATGAGAATAATTAAAGTGTGAGTAAGAGCAGATTTATAATTGATGGAAGGTGATAACTTTTAAATTTGATGACCTCTTTAGCTATGACATGATGGATCTAGCTTTAATGTTAACTTGTTTTAAATATTCTGTTAAAAGGATCCTTTTACACATAGATGAGAGAAGATGGACCGTTATACACACTTAAAAAAAAAAGTTTCATTTTGGTTTTGGCTGTGTTTGGTGAGCACTTTCAACAGTGTAAATATTGTTTCTAATCATAGACTTGCTCATTAATTTTAGTGTATTTTGATGATATTCCTGAACTTTTATTAGTGTGGTCTTTGGTAAATGCTGATTCTCTATTTCCATCATTTCTTGTAATTTTATTAATTAGAATTTCACTGTTGGAAGAGCTTTCTCTTCTCCATTAACTAAGTTATGTATTCATATCATAAATATTTAGTTTTTCTGAAATACAATTCACATACCATAAATTTATACTTTCAAAATGTACAATTCAGTGGTTTTTAGTATATTCAGGAGGTCATGGAACAATCACTGCTACCTAATTCCTTAAAATGTGATCATGTCAAAAGTAGCTCCCTGTCTATTAGCAAAAACTTCCTATTCTCTCCTACCTCATGCTCCTGGAAACCATTTATTTTCTGTCTCTATGGATTTACTTATTCTAAACTTCACCACTGTACTCCAACTCTCTCTATGCCAATACACACACAAGTGTGCAAATATACATGCACACCATTTTTCTTTAGAAATATTTTTTTCCATTCCTTTTCTGCTAATTATATTGTTCCCATCTGGATGATCTTCAAAAAATTTTTTTCTCAAAACCATCTTTCTCTTTGAAGCTTTTTCTCTGACCATCTGGAAGATGGTTATAGTTTCCGATAGTAAATATTCTTACCTTATGAATATCAGTAAGTATATGGTAATGGATGAGAAGGTCTTTGATAGCATTAAGGTATAGCTGTATCTATTTACATCTCTATATGGTTCTTACATAAAATTGTCTCCATGGTGCTTTGATTTGTCGGATAGGTAATATAAAAAGTAGATTGGTGTGGGATATTCACAAAAGGAAAACAATATAACAAATTCTGCATTTCAATTATAGGAGTGATTTTTTCCCCATTCATAAATTTTTGGATCCTTTTAAAATATAGCTATTATTATTTGCAAATGAGATAGTTGCAGCCATTTACATTTGAAATCCAGTTACCTTATTAAAATATGTGCTAAAATAATGTAAATTATATTTCCAGAATTTGAAAGTTTAATTCCATGAATAAGAGTATTAGTTTTTAAAAAGGAAGAGTAGAGATAGCTATATTATCAACTTAAAAAATGTTGCTATATATTTTGAAAACTGGACTAATGCAAAAATTCCCACTTGTAAGCTCTTATATCTCATAAGCTCTTATATCTCATAAGCTCTTTAATTATTGGTTAAAAATAATTTATAATTTCTTACAAGTGACAGAGTTTTATCTTTACCTAATTAAAATATTTTCAGCTATAAAACAAATTCACATCTAGTGTTTTGAAATATTGAGCCAGATGTTTAAAAATATTTTATTCTTCGAATATTTACCCAATTATAAAAAGCATCCAGATAGAATGAAAAAATACAGAAAACCTTGTTCATGAAAAAATGACTTATATTCACACATATAAAATGTATGACTATGGACAAGCTTCACAGATTTTATTATGTGTGATTCAATAAGGAAAGCCAAAATAAGCTGATTGGGAGCATGTTTGGCAGGTAAATTTCTCCCTTGACCAACACACTGTTACAAGGAAATATATGGTTTTAAGTAAACAACTGTAATTTAGAAGACGTAGGCAGCCATGCCCATAAAGTGGCAGAGTTTAGTCCTCATTCAGAAAGCCCAGAACAGCCCTGTGCCACTGAAAAGGAAGAGAAAGGGTGAGTGGTCAGGCAGCGGGCCTTGGAAGCACAGACATGAAACTTGCAATGAGTAGTGGAAATGGCTGGTTCAGTGAGACACTCTGGTTGCTAAGCTTACCATCTGTGTTATGTGGTTTTAATTTCTAACCCAAACAAATGGAAAAACAGAACAAATGCAAATACCTCTTGGAAGCTGAGTGTCTTCTGTAATCACATGACTTTGCATTTCATATTCAATCAAGAGTTTTGTTTTGCATCTAGTCAATAAGTAGTAGTTGACTTTTGTGCTTCATTTTTACTCCTTGTTTCACTCTCTCTGCAAGAAGCTTTACATTCTTTCTGGTTTGAAAGATTTTTGACTCCACAAAGGTGTTTCTTGTCTTGAATAAAACATAGCACCATCCATCTGTGCATAGTTGCGCCAGGCAGCTTCAGGGAAATAGCTATGAAATACTTTTCTAAATGTTGTAAATACAAAGGAATACTTTATTTTAGAATTTATTAAGGGGAATTGAAGTGATATGTCTTTGCTTTTATGTTTGTTTATAAGTCTAAAATAAGTCTTAAGAGTTATTATGAATAATAAAAGTGGTCAATATTATTTTGAGCCAGTTGTAATTGGTTACCTTTCCTCAACCTCTAGGTAAAGCCATCAGAACTCTTTGCTGCACATAAAAGTTAAAGAATATGATGCTAGATGGGTGCACTTTTTCTTTGACTTGCACCTGCTGTGCCAGAAACATGAGTTTGTAAGGTGTTTGAGAAAACGGTTTGGTTCCCTGTTAAAAAAAATGAAATTACCTAGATTAAGTTTAGACCCTTGAAACAACCTTGAAGACAGAGCTAAGAATCAAATAACCTACAAGATTTCAGCAGCACATATTATGTTTTTTCAGTGATGAATCCAAAACAATGAAATATCAATGATAGATTTTGTTTTCAATCTGCAATACAAATATTTGCCACACTGATCTTATTTAATAATTGCATTTATTTCTGAACAAATGGCTATAGGTACATGCTAATTATTTGAACAATTGTCTTTGAGGTCACTCTTATGAACCCGAGAATTGTGAAGAAAATGTACAGCACTTTATTTTAAGCAAACACGTATACATTGTGTAGATTTTCAGATGTTATGTTTTTATATAGTAAGTAACAGGAGAAAGAATAGACTACTAACAATTCTGAAATTGTGGTCTGAATTTAGTGGTTTAAAAAGGATGATGGTTTTAGCCTTCCTCATATCATCCTAGAAGAAGTTTCTTTTGGCTTCGGCTTGTACAAGGACAAGGTACCAGAGTCAATTTCCAAAGAGTCCAATATTTGAGAGGTGTTGAAAATGATAGCACATTAAAATCTTTTCAGTTTCTGTGCCATTTTTATAACCATGAGAAACCACATGCAACTGACAAGTTATACTTCTCTATGTACCTCCTGATTGTTTTATCTTACTGAGAGATGATTGTTTTATATGCATATGAAAGTTTATTCTTATTTTAGAAAAGGATTTTTACCCATACTAGGATAGGCAAGGAAAATGCAGCCACAAAGAAAAGAAATGAAGTATATTCTACATCTGAACATAAATGCTGATGTAAAAATGATATATTCACATTTCCGATGACAGATTCAAACATTAATAGGTTGGAACAAGTGTTAGCTGATCGTGTAGTACTTCTCTTTGGTGTCTTGATGAAGGTTGACATTTTTGACATGAAGGGTTAATTAGTTGCCACTCAGAATGAGGTCACAAATGGCTAATTGCACCTTCAGCTAGGTAATTACTGTCATGTATCAAATTCTCATTCCATGTAATTATACAGGAATCAGGTGCTCTGACTGCTCACCTAGGGATATGTTTGCCTTCCAAGTCCTCTCTGTGGGAATTCCAAAGTTTTACATAGAAGGTGAATTCACTTGCAATTTGACCTGATGACTAATTTGATATGCAGAAGATTCCATGCCACCTTTTAAAATCGTGGTCCTAAGGATGTCATCCAGTCATGCTTTAATGTTTCTGGCTTCTCTGATTCTGTAATTTTGCTGCTGTCAGTTCCGATATTCTTGCTCGCAAGTTAGATATTCATTAAATTCATCTGGGCTATTCCAAACCTTCATCTTCTTTCCTCAAAATAACTGCCGAAGCTTAGCTTATCATCAACATTTACACAAAATGGCTGGATGCCTCTTAAATAAAGAATCAGAGACAGGGCACAGGTATGTGAAATTAAGATTTCTCCTGCCGTGCTTCTGTATGCCATGGGTCTGGTCAGTGCCTTGGTCTTGCATCATTGCTCAGATAAAAATGAAGCAGCTCAGGTATTTTATGGGAAGGAGGTCATAATACTTCTAAATTTATGCCTTTCTTCATATTACTGGAATACACTTCTGGGGTAGACTGGAGGACACATTTTCCTGGTTCTCAAAGGACAGAGTATAGGTGATTAACCTATCTGTTTCTATCCTCTCTAATCTGATGCAACAGTCAATATTAATAGTTAGAAACATTAGGTTCTGCACTAATAGGCATTCCTCCCTCATTAACCAGGCAGTTTAAATATTCCACAGGGCAACTGAAAGTTGAAATTTATAGGTGGGCCAATCACCACCCTTTCTCTGGCTTGAAGAGGGAAAAATGTCTTGATTTGATTTAAAGAGAATGTGTGTGTGTGCCGGGGTGGTTGTATATAAAATTTCAGTGTGTCATATAAAGGTTTCATTAGCACTTCGTAATTTAAATAATTGAATTTGTGACATTGTGGGTGTGTACATTCACACCTTCTACGTGGGAAAGTTAAGCTCGCTTACAGTTGCTACATGCACATGATCTTTAAGAATGAAATATTTCCTCTGGGTCTAATAATGCATTTCTATAACAGCCCTTATGCTTGCAGAACTCCCATGGGAGGTATTAACAGTCTCATAAATGTGTTTCAAGTCTACGTCCATTGGGGACATAAAATAGAATTATTTCATTTCCTCTCTCTATAATGGACACACAAACAATGACTAATGACTAATGACTGTATGGTGCTTTAGAGTTTATAAAGAAAATGCAAACATATTATCCTACTTCATCCTCACTATAAACCTGTGAGGAAGGACTTTTAACATATGTCATATTTTACAGATGGGATACAATATATAGGTGCCACAATTCTTATTTCCAAAGTCATACTTTTTTCACTATGAGAAACTAATCATATTTAGTTATAATAGGTAGAGGATGTCTTGAAATTCCTGATCTAATAAAACTGTTGGTTTCTATTGCATTTATTATCCTAAAAGTAATATAATGGTATTCTCTGTTGTTTTTAATTTTGTATCAGTGAAAATCATCCTGGGTATTAAGTAGTCAACTATAAATGGAGATAATTTTCAGATTATGTACTTTTTCTAACCAAACACATAAGAAATGTATGTGTACTCTCCAAGTAGTAAACTCTTGGACTTAAGCTGACATGTACATAGGGAAAGTTATCACTGAACTGAGGTTCTTGAGGGCAAAAACCCTGTAACTGACATCCAACTCTAAGTGAAATCCCTTATCAACTTCTCATCACAGCCAACAGCACCAATGAATGATCCTACTGGGAATATGGGAATGTGGGAACAGAAACTTGGAAATTATTTTTAAGGATTTCTGAAGCTCACACTTTAGTAGGAGAAACTGACATTAAACAACAAGTTATTCTGTTAATTATTTAACTATAATTGCAATAAGCATTTCAGAGGAGAGATAAGTGGTAATAAAAGAGCACACAGCAGAGATAGGGGATTGGCCTAGGAAAAGTTCACTAAGGAAAAGACATTTCATCTGAAACCTGAAAGATGACTAGCAGAAGGTGAGGGGAAACATTCCATAGTAAGGAACAGAATATACAAAAAACTTGCAGTAGGATGAAACATAGAAAAGGCTTTAAAAGGTTAATATCATAAGAGAATCTGGGTAAGCGAGGACACAGATGAAGCCTGTATATTAGCAGGGACCAGATCCTATATATTTTTTAAATGACTTACCAATTTCTATGAATAAAGCTTGACATATTTGATGAGGATTATGTTGAATTTATACCTCATTGTCGGAAGTATTGCCATCTTAACAATAAAGTTTTCCCACTGATGAGAATGGGATGTTGCAGTATTTGTTTAAATATTCTATTTTCTCTCGATAATATTTTGTATTCTTCAGTGTATAGGCCTTTTCTTATTTTTTAAAATTTCATCTTCAGATTGTTATACTTGCTTTTAAAACTTTTTTTAAGTTTATTGAGCTATAATTGACAAATAAAATTGTAACATAAAGTGTAAAATGGAATGATTTGATACATGCATATCTTTTACAAGGATTCTCCTCATCAAGTTAATTAATATATCCTATGCGTTTGAGGTTTTGTTTTGTTTTTGTTTGTTTTTTAGATTCCACTTATAAATGAGAGTGTACAGTATTTATCTTTCTCTGTCTGATATTTCACTTAGAGTAATGCCTTCAAGGTCCATCCATGTTTTCACAAATGGCAGAATTTCCTCATGTTTTATGGCTGAATGAAATTCCATTGTATTTACATGCCACAACTTATTCATTCATTCAACAGCGGACGCTTAGATTATTTCCATGTCTTGGCTACTGTAAATAATGCTGCTGTGAACATGGAAGTACAGGAATCTTTTCAAGTTAATGTTTTCATTTCCTTTGAAATATATTCCCATAAGTATAATTATTGAGTCATATGGTAGTTCAATTTTTAATTTTTTGAGGATCCTGCATTCTGTTTTCCATAGTGGCTGTACAAATTTACAATCCCACCAACAGTTCACAAGGGTTTCCTTTTCTCTATATGCTCCATAGCATTTGTTATCTCTTGTCTTTTTGATGATGGGCATTCTAACAGGTGTGAGGTAATATCTCATTGTGGTTTTAATTTGCATTTCTCTAATGACAAGTGAGTGATGTAGAGCATTTTATCATGTTCTTGTTGGCCTCTCATCTTTCTTCTTCTTTTTTTTAACATCTTTATCAGAGTATAATTCCTTTAAAATGGTGTGCTAATTGCTGCTGTATAATAAAGTGAATCAACTATATGTATACATATATCCCCATATCCCTTCCCTCTTGTGTCTCCCTCCCACACTCCTTATTCCACTGCTGTAGGTGGTCACAAAGCACTGAGTGATCTCCCTGTGCTTCCCACACAGCTATCTATTATACATTTGGTAGTATATATAAGTCCATGCCAATCTCCCACATCGTCCCAGTTTACCCTTCCCCCTTCCCATGTCCTCAAGTCCATTCTCTATGTCTGTGTCTTTATTCCAGCCCTGCCCCTAGGTTCTTCAGAACCATCTTTTTTTTTAGATTCCATATATATGTGTTAGCATACGGTATTTGTTTTTCTCTTTCTGACTTACTTCACTCTGTATGAAAGACTCTAGGTCCATCCACCTCACTACAAATAACTCAATATTGTTTCTTTTTATGGCTGAGTAATATTCCATTGTATACATGTGCCACATATTCTTTATCCATTCAACTGTTGATGGATACTAAGGTTGCTTCCATGTTCTGGCTATTGTAAATAGTGCTGCAATGAACATTGTGGTAGATGACTCTTTTTGAATTATGGTTTTCTCAGGGTATATTCCCAGTAGCGGGATTGCTGGGTCGTGTGGTAGTTCTATTTTTAGTTTTTTAAGGAAGATCCGTTTTCCGTAGTGGCTGTATCAATTTACATTCCCACCAACAGTGCAAGAGGTTTCCCTTTTCTCCACACCGTCTCCAGCATTTATTGCTTGTAGAGATTTTGATGATGGCCATTCTGACTGGTGTGAGGTGATACCTCATTGTAGTTTCGATATGAATTTCTCTAATAATTAGTGATGTTGAACATTCTTTCATGTGTTTGTTGGAAATCTGTATGTCTTCTTTGGAGAAATGTCTACTTAGGTCTTCTGACAAGTTTTTGATTAGCTTGTTTGTTTTTTTGATATTGAGCTGCATGAGCTGTTTGTAAAGTTTGGAGATTAATCCTTTGTCAGTTGCTTCATTTGCAAATAAATATTTCTCCCATTCTGAGGATTGTCTTTTCATCTTGTTTTTGGTTTCCTTTGTTGTGCAAAAGCTTTTAAGTTTCATCAGGTCCCATTTGATTATTTTTGTTTTTATTTCCATTTCTCTTGGAGGTGGGTCAAAAGGGATCTTGCTGTGATTTATGTCATAGAGTGTTCTGCCTATGTTCTCCTCTAAGAGTTTTATAGTGTCTGGCCTTACATTTAGGTCTTTAATCCATTTTGAGTTTATTTTTGTGTATGGTGTTAGGGAGTGTTCTAAATTCATTCTTTTACATGTAGCTGTCTAGTTTTCCCAGCACCATTTATTGAAGAGGCTGTCTTTCCCCATTATATATTCTTGCCTCCTTTATAAAAAATAAGATGGCCATACATGCGTGGGTTTATCTCTGGGCTTTCTATCCTGTTCCATTGATCTATATTTCTGTTTTTGTGCCAGTACCATACTGTCTTGATCACTGTAGGTTTGTAATATAGTCTGAAATCAGGGAGAGTGTTTCTTCCAGCTCCTTTTTTCGTTCTCAAGATTGCTTTGGCTATTCGGGGTCTTTTGTGTTTCCATACAAATTGTGAAATTTTTTGTTCTAGTCCTGTGAAAAATGCAATTGGTAGTTTGATAAGGATTGCATTGAATCTGTAGATTGCTTTGGGTAGCATATTCATTTTCAAAATATAGATTCTTCCAATCTGAGGACATGGTATATCTCTCCATCTGTTTGTATCATCTTTAATTTCTTTCATCAGTGCCTTATAGTATTCTGCATACAGGTCATTTTTTATCCTTAGATAGATTTATTCCTAGATATTTTAATTCTTTTTGTTGCAATCATAACTGGGAGTGTTTCCTTAATTCTCTTTCATATTTTTCATCATTAGTGTATAGGAGTGCAAGAGATTTCTGTGCATTAATTTTGTATCCTGCTACTTTACCAAATTCATTGATTAGCTCTAGTAGTTTTCTGGTACAGTCTACAATTCTCTATGTATGGTATCATGTCATCTGAAAACAGTGACTACTTTACTTCTTTTCCAGTTTGGAGTGTTTTTATTTCTTTTTCTTCTCTGATTGTTGTGGCTTAAACTTCCAAAAGTATGTTGAATATAGTGGTGAGAGTGGGCAACCTTGTCTTTTTCCTGATCTTAGTGGAAACAGTTTTGGGGCATTATGTTTTCACTGTCTTTGGTTCTAGGTATTTTTTGATATCCTCTTTGATTTCTTCAGGGGTATCTTGGTTATTAAGTAGTGTATTGTTTACCCTCCATGTGTTTGTAATTTTTACAGCTTTTTTTCCTGTAATTGATATCTAGTCTCATAGCATTGTGGTCAGAAAAGATACTTGATATGATTTCAATTTTCTTAAACTTACCAAGGCTTGATTTGTGACCCAAAATATGATCTATCCTGGAGAATGTTCCATGAGCACTTGAGAAGAAAGTGTATTCTGTTGTTTTTTGATGGAATGTCCTATAAATATCAATTAAGTCTATCTTGTTTAATGTATCATTTAAAGCTTGTGTTTCCTTATTTATTTTTATTTTGGATGATCTGTCCATTGGTGAAAGTGTGGTGTTAAAGTCCCCTACTACAATACTGTTACTGTCGATTTCCCCTTTTATGGCTGTTAGCATTTGCCTTATGTATTGAGCTGCCCCTTTGTTGGGTGCATATTTACAATTGTTGTATCTTCTTCTTGGATTGATCCTTTGATCATTATGTAGTGTCCTTCTTTGTCTCTTGTAATAGTCTTTATTTTAAAGTCTATTTTATTGGATATAAGAATTGATACTCCAGCTTTCTTTTCATTTCCATTTGCATGGAATATCTTTTTCCATCCCCTAATTTTTCAGTCTGTGTGTGTCCCTAAGTCTGAAGTGGGTCTCTTGTAGACAGCATATATATGGATTTTGTTTTTGTATCCATTCAGCCAGTCTGTGTCTTTTGGTTGGAGCATTTAATCCATTTACATTTAAGGTAATTATCAATATGTATGGTCCTATTACCAATTTCTTAATTGTTTTGGGTTTGTTATTGTAGGTCTTTTCCTTCTCTATGTTTCCTGCCTAGAGAAGTTCCTTTAGCATTTGTTGTAAAGCTGATTTGGTGGTGTTGAATTCTCTTAGCTTTTGCTTGTCTGTAAAGATTTTAATTACTCCATTGAATCTGAATGAGATCCTTGCTGTGTAGAGTAATCTTGGTGGTAGGTTTTTCCCTTTCATCACTTTAAATATGTCCTGCCACTCCCTTCTGCCTTTCAGAGTTTCTGCTGAAAGATCAGCTGTTAACCTTATGGGGATTCCCTTGTATGTTCTTTGTTGTTTTTCCCTTGTTGCTTTTAATATTTTTTTCTTTGTATTTAATTTTTGATAGTTTTATTAATATGTGTCTTGGCATGTTTCTCCTTGGATTTATCCTATATGGGACTCTCTGTGCTTCCTGGAATTGATTAACTATTTTCTTTCCCATATTTGGGAAGTTTTCAACAATAATCTCTTCAAATATTTTCTCAGTCCCTTTCTTTTTCTCTTCTTCTTCTGAGATCCCTATAATTCGAATGTTGGTGTGTTTAATGTTGTCCCAGAGGTCCCTGAGACTGTCCTCAATTCTGTCATTCTTTTTTCTTTATTCTTCTCTGCAGTAGTTACTTCCACTATTTTATCTTCCAGGTCACTTATCCTTTCTTCTGCCTCAGTTATTCTGCTCTTGATTCCTTCTAGAGAATTTTTAATTTCTTTTATTGTGTTATTCATCACTGTTTGTTTGCTCTTTAGTTCTTCTAGGTCCTTGTTAAATGTTTCTTGTATTTTCTCCATTCTATTTCCAAGATTTTGGATCATCTTTACTATCACTATTCTGAATTTTTTTTCAGATAGACTGCCTATTTCCTCTTCATTTGTTTGGTCTGGTGGGTTTTTACTTTGCTCCTTCATGTGCTGTTTGTTTCTATGTCTTCTCATTTTGCTTATCTTACTGTGTTTGTGTTCTCCTTTTCACAGGCTGCAAGTTCGTAGTTCTCATTGTTTTTGGTGTCTGCCCCCAGTGGCTAAGGTTGGTTCCATGGGTTGTGTAGGTTTCCTGGTGGAGGGAACTAGTGCTTGTGTTCTAGTGGGTGAGGCTGGATCTTGTCTTTCTGGTGGGCAAGACCACATCCAGTGATGTGTTTTGGGGTGTCTGTGACCTTATTATAATTTTAGGCAGACTCTCTGCTAATGGGTGGGTTTGTGTCCCTGTCTTGTTATTTGTTTGGCATAGGGTGTCCAGCAGTGTAGCTTGCTGGTCTTTGAGTGGATCTGGGGCTTAGCATTGAGATGGAGATCTCCGGGAGAGCTTCGCCATTTGATATTACGTGAAGCCTGGAGGTATCTAGTGGACCAATATCCTGAACTTGGCTGTTCAACCTCGAGGCATAGGCCTGACACCCAGCTGGAGCAAGAAGACTCTGTTAGCCACAGAACACAGAAGAAAAGCGAGAAAAAGAAAGAAAGAAAGGAAGGAAGGAAGGAAGGAAGGAAGGAAGGAAGGAAGGAAGGAAGAAAGGAAGGAAGGAAGAAAGAAAAAAATAAAATAGAATAAAATAAATTTATTAAAATAAAAAATAATTGTTAAATATAAAAAAAATCTTAAAAGGTAATAAAAAAAAAGAAAGAAAACCAAACTGACAGACAGAACCCTAGGACAAATGTTACAAAAAAAAACTATACAGACAAAATCACAAAGAAGCATACACATACACACTCACAAAAAGAGAAAAAGGAAAAATATATATATATAACATTGCTCCCAAAGTCCACTGCCTCAATTTTGGGGTGATTTGCTGTCTATTCAGGTATTCCATAGATTCTGGGTACATCACGTTGATTGTGAGGATTTAATCTGCTGCTCCTGAGGCTGCTGGGAGAAATTTCCCTTTCTCTTCTTTGTTCGCACAGCCCCTGGGATTCAACTTTGGATTTGGCCCTGCCTCTGCCTGTAGGTTGCCTGAGGGCATCTGTTCTTTGCTCAGACAGGACGAGGTTAAAGTCGCAGCTGATTGGGGTTCTCTGGCTCACTCAGGCCAGGGAGAGGGAGGGCTACAGATGCAGGGCAAGCCTGCGGCGGCAGAGGCTGGCATGATGATGCAATAGCCTGAGGTGCACTGTGTGTTTTCCTGGGGAAGTTGTCCCTGGATCACAGGACCCTGGCAGTGGCGGGCTGCACAGGCTCCCGGGAGAGGAGGTGTGGATAGTGACCTGTGCTTGCACACAGGCTTCTTGGTGGCTGCAGCAGCAGCCTTAGTATCTCATGCCTGTCTCTGGGGCCTGCGCTGATAGCTGTGGCTTATGCCCATGTCTGGAGCTCGTTTAGGTGGTGCTCTGAATCCCCTCTCCTCATGCAACCCAAAACAATGACTCTTGCCTCATAGGCAGCTCCAGACTTTTCCTGGACTCCCTCCTGGCTAGCTGTGGTACACTAGCCCCCTTCAGGCTGTGTTCACACAGCCAACCCCAGTCCTCTTCCTGGGATCCAACCTCCGAAGCCTGAGCCTTAGCTCCCAGCCCCCACCTGCCCCTGCGGGTGAGCAGACAAGCCTCTCGTGCTGGTGAGCGCTGGTCGGCACTGATCCTCTGTGCGGGAATCTCTCTGCTTTGCCCTCTGCACCCCTGTTGCTGCGCTCTCCTCCGTGGTTCCGAGGCTTCCCCACCACCACCCCCCCAACCCCGTCTCCACCAGTTAAGGCCCTTCCTAGTGTGTGGAAACCTTTCCTCCTTCACAGCTCCCTCCCAGTGATGCAGGTCCTGTCCCTATCCATTCGTCTCTGTTTTTTTTCTTTTTTTTTTGCCCTACCCAGGTACATGGGGAGTTTCTTGTCTTTTGAGAAGTCTGAGGTCTTCTGTCAGCATTCAGTAGGTGTTCTGTAGGAGCTGTTCCACACGTAGATGTATTTCTGATGTATTTGTGGGGAGGAGGGTGATCTCCTCATCTTACTCTCCGACCATCTTGAAGGTCTCCCCTCTCATATTTCTTTGGGGTAATGTTTATTCTGGTACCTTGCCCATTTTTAACTGGGTTATTTGGTTTGTTGTCATTGAGTTGTATGAATTTTTTATATATTTTGTATATTAACCCCTTATCAGATATATATGACTAATTTTTAAGAATTTTTATCATGAATGGATGCTGAATTTTGTCAAAAGTTTTTCTATGTCTATTGAGATGATCATACAATTTTTTTCTTTCAATTCCATGAAATATAAGTGTGATATGTCTATTTTTGAGAATGGGATATTAAAGTCCCCGAGTATTATTGTACTCTGGCTTATTTCTCCTTTAAACTCTGTCAGTTTTGCTTTATATATTCAAATGCTACAATATTGGGTGAAGAAATATTTACAATAGTTTTAATTTTTATCTTCTTCATGTATTGACCCCTTTATCATTATATAATAACTTTATTTTCTGTTTTTACTACTTTTAGTTTAAAACTCTTTTGTCTATAGTGTAGTATATATCTACCCTAGCTTTTTTTTTATTACAATTTACTTGATATGTCTTTTTCCAGCCTCTCATTCTCAGTCTGTATGTGTCTTTATGCCTAAAGAGAGTATCTGAGAGACAGATATGATTGGATGTTTTTTAATCCATTCAGCCATTCTATGTCTTTTAATTGGAGAATTTAAATTATTTACATTTAAAATAAGTATTAAGTAAAAACTTTCTATTCTTATTTTGTTCATTATTTTATGGTTGTTTTGTAGATCCATTGTTCCTTGTTTCTTATCCTGCTTTTTTGTGTGTTCCGATGTAATTGGGTATCAGTATGCTTTGATTTCATTATCATGTTCTTTTGTATAATTACTACATAATTTTCCCTTGTGGTTACCATGAGTCTTTTTTTTTTTTTGCGGTACGTGGGCCTGTCACTCTTGTGGCCTCTCCCATTGTGGAGTACAGGCTCTGGATGTGCAGGCTCAGTGGCCATGGCTCACGGGCCCAGCCACTCCGTGGCATGTGGGATCTTCCCGGATCGGGGCACGAACCTGCGTCCCCTGCATCGGCAGGTGGACTCTCAACCACTGCGCCACCAGGGAAGCCCTATAACTATAACTAATATGAAGTTATTGTCTACTAAATCCAAAATCTGGTCCCACTCAGAGTCAGTTCCTATTGACTGCTTTTATTATTCTGAAGATGGGTCACACTTTTCTGAATTTTTGCACTCATTATTTTTTTTATTGACAAGTGGACCTTTAGATATAATTAATTATAAGCTCTAGATTCTAATGTTTTTCTAAACTTTTAAAAAGGTGCCTTATTTAATTTACAAATTCTTTCCTCTTGTGATGTACAGCCCCTGATATCTCTTATCAGTATTTTAAATTTTGTCTCATTTTTATTTTTAACCATGGATTCCTAGGGGTTGCTCCTGTGTGTGCCTAGCTTAGTGATTAGCCAATGATTCGGCAGAGCAGTAACTTTATTCTCCTAAGACTTTCACTCTCTATCTGTAGATTAGTGTGTAGGTTGGAAAGTGCATCTAAAGTTCAGGCAATTTTAATATTTGCCTCAGGTTTTACTTTGCCCTTGATCTCTTGGGTTTTCCTAGTACATATCTGTTGTTTCCTAGTTTCCCAGGTATAGGTGATGAAGGATTTATCTAGGTCTTCTATGATTGTCTCATTAGCTGTATATCTAAAATTTTTGAATTCTCTTCCACTTACCTCAAGTAGAACCCCTATTTGTTTTCTTCTAGGTTTGCTACTTTCAGTAACAGTGCTGCTGGGTGTGGATTCTTGTTTTTCACTTGAAGTTAATTCACCCTTCTCTGTCAGCAAAGCTACTGTTTTTCAGAGTTAGTCCCACTTGAATAATTCTAGTGTGCTATTAAAAAGAAACAAACGTTTGATAAATCTAGTGTGCTGATAAAGAGAAACAAAGCCAGCTACTAGTTAAAGGCTGTTAAGACATATTTTATTCAGATTCTTCTATAGCAGGGGAAAAACTCTTCACTACAGAACTAAGCTCAATTCCACCAAAACAAAAGTAGGAGAGCTTTAAAACACTAGGGTGAGATAAGGGAAAGGCACCTAAGGGTTTTAAGTGTGGGGGTGGGTATTGGTCCATGAGACCAATCCATCTGGGTTTGGTAATTGTCACTAAGCAGAGGAGAAACAAATTCCTCATCCTTTATGATGGGAGGCAGTTGTGCAATTTGGAGCAAGACACCCACAGGAATTAGGCACTTACTCTCCCATGGGGACTAGGAGATAAGAGAGGAAAATTACTTTTCTGAATGTCTGTGTTTTGAAGTGACAGCTCCCAGGTCCTTGAGGAGACAGCTCTGGATGGTAGAAGATGTATCAATACATCTCAAAAAGGCAGAGGAAGGATTTATAATTGCAAGCTTTCTCAGGCAAGCATTTTAAGGAGGGCTTGGGTCATTCTAGGGACATGGCCATAAGCTCCTAGAAGTCATGTTAGAGTTGGGTAAAGTTTTTTAGTGCAGGGATTTGGATGACGTCATTTTATGCTGAGTATTTTTGCAGTTCTCAGTGCCAATGGAGCTGGGTAGAGAGGGATAGGAGCAGCTTCACACAGAAAGGGCAAGACCTCTACCTTTCCTACTGGAACTTCTAAGTGTTTTGTGTGTAAACACTACTCAATTTGTCGTTTGCCTCTGTTCAATATCCAGAGCACTAAAATGGTTATTTTTGAAAATTTGGTCAAGTTATGTACTTGTTTTGTGGGGATAAGATTTGCCAGCATTTTTACTCCACCATAGCCAAAATCCCACACTAGTTGCTTTCATTCGGAATGAAAATGTTTTCGAGGGAGAAAAATATTGTGGCTAAGAGTCAATCTGATATACTAGCAAGAGCAATGGATTAAGGCTTAGAACATTCTTACCTCAAGTATGTTGTTAGTAAATCTGTAGCCTTGAGTAAATGACTTAATCTGTTCAAGGGCTCTGTTTTCTCTTGTGTAATAGTGATGCTATACATATCTAAGATGTCTGTTGGAGAATTAAATATGAATTAGAGAATGAAAGTATCTAAAATTTCAAATTTATTTTACTATAATCTATAAAACATCTTAAAATTTTGACTATATAAGCTTGGGAGTATTTTATTTTATTTTATTTTATTTTTTAAGAATTCAATTAAATATTTATTGAACAAATGCAGAATAAATGAACTAGGGGGTGGTTTTAACCTGAAGATACAATAAACAACTTCAAATATTCAGAGGCCTGTCACACAAAAAATGAAAGACTTGTTCAGTATTTCTCCAAAGGGCAGAACTTGACCCAAGGGATAAATATAAGCAACCAATAGGCTACAGGACAGTCATACAAAATGTGTCACTTAATAGCTTCTTTCCCAAACAATGCATTCCACACTTAGTTTCCCTTCTTCTGAAAGGAAATATTACAACTTAATACTTCTCATGAATGTCTTTAATAAGTCGCATTTCATGAACAACCATTCAGTATGTTTAAGGACAAAATATATATAATATACTTCATATTATATATGTATTTTATCACATACTCAGTAAGGAATGCTGAGGTGCTTAATTCATCCAATAAAATTGAAAATAAAAATTTTACATTTTTCTGTCAGTATTCAGGATTCTGAAGGTGGATCTTGAACTCAGAATGATAAGTCAGTTTTCAAGGAAAGCCACATAATCGGTGAGTCTGGTTAACTGCTGTTCATTGGGGATGGGTGGAATGGGGGCAGGCTCTGATAAGAGAATAAACCTGTTAAAGGAAACATCCAGGGTCCCTGAAACTGGCTTTTTGGTCATGACCATTCTTGTGGTGGAGTCGGCCTGCCATCATTGTTCTAGGCTACCTTTCACAGCCTCTTCCACGGGAAGTCCAACAAAGGCTGCAAAATCATTGGCGATGATGTAGGTATATGCTTGAGAGACCAGGGTGAAGGCTCGCCTCCGGGTGGCATCTCTAAGTGCCTCCATGATTGGCTGGACCGTCTCAGACCACGGGTGAGCGTTGATGGTGGTATAGATCCCGGGGACATCTCTCGGTCAGATTCTTTGTCCTACCGACCAAATTCCCCCAAGTTCAGAATTTGCAGATTTTATAGCAGGTGGTATTCTTTTCCAAAGATATCTTGCATTATTCATGTCATTATAAAGCAGATGTAAAGTTAGAAGCTGATCATACACTGCGGGTGTAGCAATTCCTCCGGAGCCTCGAGCTCCTGGTTATCCCACTGATCCAGCAACATTGTGAAACTAAAGAAACTTTCAGCCATCACCTCCACTGGCATTTTTCTGGCCAGTTCCACTGCTGAAACTCCCCGCCGAGCCGGACCTCAGACTCAAGCTTGGACATATTTTAAATAAAAGTTTGGAAAATAATTTATGCATAAGCATTTCGCATTGTTTACCTTGAAGTTATTCAACCAATTTTAATTCCACTATTTTCCATATTTCGAATTTGATTTTAGAATTTGAAGAATTTTTAGAATTTGAAGGCAAGAAGTAAATTTATTATTAAGTTTATTTCTTCTTTTATTCTACAAATTATTAATTATTAGCTATTTGTCTTTTTCAATCTAAATAGCCTTGTCAAATTTGACCTTACTTTCCATCTGGGAAATAACTACAATCCTGCTTCAGTATTGCAAAATGTTTCATTCTACCCCTTGAAGAAAAAGCGGGCTTAAGGGAAATTTTCACTCAAGTGTTAACAGCAACTAAAGAGCTATGGCTGAATATAAATGATGTTAGAAATTTCCTTCCAGTGTTTTCTACCTGCCACGCTCTGATCTTGTAAAAGTAACTATTGCTCTTCATGACTTAATTTTCCCCTCCCTACAGTGAAGGTAAATAATGACTGATCATATTGGTAACATTTAGAATTGGGAGGAAAATTAGTGATGTAAAACCCACAATTGTTAAGCCTCATTTAGCCTTAGGGGAATACAAATACATATTCTGATTTCTATTAAAACATCATTAGATAGTACACCTATACATAAAACTGATGACTGTAAAAAAAAATAAATATGGAAACTAACAACGATCTCTGAAAATTTATTTCATCTAGTCCAGATTAAAAGTAAGGCATTATAAACATAATATTTAACATCAGAAAGATAAAATCCACATTTATTGTCACCTCTCCACAATCTTTCTCCACTTATTTCTAAAGTATCATATTCTAAACTTCTGAATAGTTTGGTTTCAGAGTACCTGAGATGTTCTCAAACACTATTCCTATCCATTCTTCAGCAGTTGTATGTTTTTCTTTTGTTTAACAAATCAAACAAACAAAAACAGAAAAAATGAGGGGTCTAGTTTTTTTGTAGTTAGTGATTTTGGTAAAACTCTTCACACATAAGACAGTCTTCTGTAGTGAGGGCTTTAGGAATTGAATACAATTAGAAGGGCCACCATTCCAATTTTCTTCATGAACTTGAATTTTTTGATAGATTGCCATATGATTCTAGCCTATCTCCAAATGTTAAATCGGTTATGGTAAAAATTTAGAGCCTCATTTTCAGTGAACCTTCTGATAATGCAGGGAAAGCAAAAACAAAACAAAATACAAAACCTCTCTTTAGAGGAGCATATTAGCTCCCTAACAATAGAGTCATGTTACTTTGTAGACCTTGTTAGGCTAAGCTGGGGCCATATTTATCTAGACAATGGAAACGTTCTCACGTCCATGTACATACTTCTCCTCCAAAAACATTACTTATAATAATAATTTCAAAATTATTACCATATTTTGGACTTTACTATTTGTCTGCAGCCCTGATACTGTTGTCAGTAAACAGAGAGCCTCAATAATTTTAGAAAATAAAGCCATAGATTGTTTTTCTCTGGAACATAAATCTTTAAAGATATTTCTATACTGCAAAATCAAGAAGTGATGCAAGCTGAAAGAGAAGGCACTTTGACTTGTTGACACCCTAAATTTTAACTCTGGTCTATGTTTTCATTTCCATATTTAAGAGGTCATTCCACAGGTGTTTATTCTTAATTAACTTAATTAAAATTGAAATTCATATTTAAAAACTGGCTCACAATAAGATTTTACACACTAAAATATCCATTTCATGGCAGCAATGACATAAAGTTTTATGCAGATAAACAAACAGGAGAACAAAATCTGCCCTTATGCTTCCCACTCTGACAATTGTTCAGATAATTCAAATTTTGCTCTTTGAGCATACTGAGCAATTATTTTCTTAAGTAGCAAACTGTATTACAAAGCTCCTGGGCCCACAAAATGGATATTTTGGATTAGAAAACCAATGTTTTAACATAGCTGCCACTGATACAGCTTATGTCTTCTTTATTACACTATCATCTTTGGAATTAAAAGAGAAGACATAACAATATAATGAAAGGGGAAAATGCCATTCATTTTCATGAAACTTTTTCATAATATTCAGCAAAACCCGTGTACAGTCACCCCTTACTTCTGGATATCGTTAGAGGGGGACATATCATCAAGTCCCCCTCCGCCTTATGGGAGAGCCTCAACTTTGACCACTAAATATTGAAGAAAAGAGGATTTCTGTCCTAAGCTATTCCTTATCTATAGTCTCCCAAAGCAATTTTGCTTATCATCAAGCTTTAGGTGATGATGATTAACAAATTTCTATCTCCGGGGCAGATGTGTTTTTGCCTAATTCAAGTCTAATTTCAATTAGAATTGAATCCAAACTCTACCTTTAAGGTTTCCATGCTTTAGACTTTGCCAAACTTTCCAACTTATTTCATACCAATCTCTTCTTTCACTCCAGTTATTCTTTCTCTTCTTAGGATAGAATCAAATTCTCTCTCCCATGTCAGAACTGTTGTACTGACTTTGTCTTCTGCTACAAACACTTTTCCTTGGATCATTTTTATGGCTGGCCTTATATCCTAGTTTAAACGGTGTCCTTAAATAGTAGATTTCCCTGACAAACCCTGTGGTTTGCCGCTGGTGATCTCCATCACAAGACACTTTATTTCTACATAGTGCACACATGCACACAAAGTCACACACAGAGAAGATCTAGAACTATGGATTGTTCTATTAGATACAAATGTTAAGCTCCATGTACAGGAATATTAACTCTCTCATTTTCCATTTTATCACCAGTGCCTATCTTACAGTAGCTATTAAATATATATTTGATAACTGAATGAATGAATAAAAAATTTCATGATTGGATAAGCAAAGAATACTTAATGCAAAGACAGAAAACTGAGCAGAAAATTGAATGTATTTCATAGATAATGAATCAGTCTGGTTTGCAGCATAATGGATTTTATGTTAATTGGGGAAATACATGAAAATTATTGAAGAAAAGTTTGAAATCAAACCAGGAACTCAATAATAAAAATAAGAGATGTATATTTGGCACTTTTATTTACATAAAAATAACAGTTGGTTGAAATGCTAAAAGTAGTTGAAACTGACAAAGGAGAGAAGCAGAAGAATGAGTCCCATGCTTAGTGAAAACTCATTTAGAAGGAATAGGAGTTTGAAGAGGAGTGAGGAAAGTAGGAGAGGAAGAAGAGAGTACTAGTACTAGTACTAGTACTAGTACTAGTACTTTTATAGAATAGGTATGCTACTTTCACGAAATAATTTCCTGCTTTGCCCACATTAAATCCACCAACAGTCACTGAGTGTTAATACCACTTTTGTCAGTACTAGTTAGTACATTTTTAAACTTTTGTATCTCCTATCTTCTTTTTCTTATTCTTCATCTCTTTTGCTCCTTGTACCTTATTATAAATGGCTTTTAATTCACTAATCTCTTTTTAGCTGTTTCTGATCTAGCCTATACTTACTAGGTTAGTATATGTAAAACATTTAAAACAATGGTGGATGATAGTAAACACAGCATAAATGTTTCTTTTACTATTGTATCATTTTTCATATAACTTCTCAATTGAGTAACTTTTTAAAATTTAAGATCTGAAACTTTATACTTATGAGCTTTCTACTTGACCCTTTTTTATTCCTTGTTGGGTCTTTTTACTTAAGTTTTTTTTTTTTTTTTTTTCCATATATGACGTTTCTTAACTTTCTGGCTTTATGTTATCTTCTATTTGTTTACTTAAACATACTATATGTATATATCTATCTATATATATATCTTCTTTTACTTATTTCAACATTATAAGTGTCTTATTACAACATTTTAAGCATACTTATTCTAAGGCACTGCTTTATTTTATTAGATTGTACGGGGAGACAGCTAACAGTAGCCTTGGTATCAGTTCTCCTCTTCTCCTTTTATTGATAAAGCCATTAACTTAAGGAGGAACATTACTGTCCACCTAGAGACAAGATGTCTCAATATATGACAAATGACAATATGTCCTTTCAGTTAGAGATAGGTATGTAACTGAGTTTCGGTCAACAGAATGAAGTTAAAAGTGAAATAAATTTCTAGATCTTGTCCTTAAAACAGTACAGTCTGGAATCTAAATGTGGTGAGATGACCCAGTTTTGACCTATCAGATAAGTGGAGACACCCTAGCGAAAGGGGGAAAACAAATGAAAGGAACCTGGGTCTCTGAATGACTGTGAGGGAGAGACAGCAGCAGCTGGAATACTCATGTGTTATATGAAACAGAGATATACTTTTATACCATTTCAGTTACTGTCTTTTGGATCTTTTTTGTCATAGTAACTTCTTTACCACAATAAAATGGGATGTTTTTTACCTGAAAGAAGAATCCCCAAGAAATATCTAAAATATTAATATATGACATTGACATAGAGGGCAAGCACTGGATGGTATAAAAAAAGACATACGGCAGGTTGGAAAGCTGGTAATTCTTGTTATGTTATGGAAATAATTAATTATGACATTGCCTCCAGTAATTTGGAAGTCAGACCACATGCCAGAGTGAAAGCGTGTATTAGCTCTAGAGGGAAGTGATTAGAAAGAGCCAGAATTGTCAGTTGGTTGCACCCTGCTATTATTACCAAACATTATATAACAAAGATAAACTCAGTCAAAATTTGGAGGAGTTATAAGCAGAAATTGCAATATTTAGAACCTAAATCTTTGGGCTGTTTCAGAACTGGAAGATTCGATTGCTCATGTTCTTCTAAATATTATGTTCAGCACCTTTAACAAAAGACTTCTATTAAAACTTATCTGCTAAATAAAGGGATCTACCTTGGTTCAAATATCAGATTCAGGGTATTGTTTTCCAAATAAGCTTATTATTTTACAGAGCAGAAAGATAGCCATCACTGCAAAAGAGGGATAAGAGGAAAGGGTGATAAGCCAAGCGAAGGCAACAGTAAAATGTAACCATCTTACTGTTAATGAGGTTAACAAGCCTCGATGGCCAAACCTATGCTTATTTTATCCCCAAAGCCAACTTCAGTCCCTCAAGTATTCTCTAGTAGGAAAGAGCCTCTCAAAACCACAGAGCCCCAACTGAGAGTGAGCCAGTGTCAGCCACTGAGTAACAGGATGCAGAGAACCTGGGATTCTCAAGGAGTATGTGGCTTACTGGTCTTGCTAGCATGGGTCACTCACTTTGGGATTTAAAGTACTGAACTTTTTGATCCTCTTTATGATAGAAATGTAGGCTTTAAATTCACAACAATACTACATTTCAAACTCTATAACATTAAATCTGTGCACTGTCTTAGCATTTTACTTTCTGAAGTGATTTATCATTTGTCTCTTAGCTTCCTCTTTGTTGGAGTTATCCACAGGGAGTCTTAGGCAAGACTTCACTTAAAGAGCCTTAATTGTGGATGGTTTCACTGTTAGTCAATGATTATACGTCGGCTTTGAAAACAAAAATTATTGAAGTATACTTAATTTACAGTGTTGTATTAGTTTCAAGTGTATAGCAAAGTGATTCAGTTATACATATATATATGTGTGTGTGTGTTCTTTTTCAGATTCTTTTCCCTTATAGTTTATTACAAGATATTGAATACAGTTCCCTGCACTCTATAGTAGGTCCTAGTTGTTTATCTATTTTATACACAGTAATGGATTATACACCAGTTTTTATATTTGTTTCTCAGTACATGAGTTTTGCAACATGTAGCACATTTTCAGATTCCATGCTAAGCTGTGCAGTCTTAGGCTTGAAAAGTTCTCTATTTTAATCTATGTATCAACTTTAGACTGTTGGAAATAAATTTTTCAATTCCTGCCTATGGTTAATACAGTCTTTTCCTGACTCCTTTGTAGCATAGGCAGCCACTTTCAAATCTCTACTCTTCTTGTAACTGCAATGTGATACAGGTAATAAAATCCTAGAACTAGCATATGTAAGCTGCTGTGTCAGTCCTGTGAAATGTGTGGCTATCACTCCTGCTTACTAGTTTGTCTACATGTTTATTCTTTATTTCTAGGATGTGAACAGTTCCCTTTTATATGTTTGGAGAGGGAAGAGGATTTTTCAATCTACTTGCCCAACTACTTGTCTAGGAGCTGAGATAGAAATATGAAATAAAAGTGAATGAGGAGAACAAAGAATAGTTTCAGATGTTCCACATCTTTTAAAGAAATCCAAAGAAGTAAAGAGAAAGTAAGGATAAAATGATATATTAGACAAAATAAGTATAAATAATTTTAAGAATATAAAAGACATGAGATCAATGGCAGGATCAATAAGAGAAAACTCACACTTTAACCACAGCTTGATGAAACCTTAATTCATCAAAGGTAAAGTTGAAATGCTAAAATGTTTCAGGGGGGAGGTAAATTACCATAAATGATACCATAATTATCATAAAATGATATTAGAAATAATAGATGCAATAAGACACATGAAATAATATCTCCAAAGTGTTAAGAAAAAATAAGTTTTAACCTGAAGTTCATTAGCCACAGCAACTGTTCAAAAGTGAAGGTGAAATAAATACAACTTCAGGCATATAAAAGTTACTAAAATTGAGTAACCACAGACTTTAGCTTAAACAAATAGTAAAGAATGTGCTTCTTCAAGAATTTTTTTTTAAAAACCTGGAAAAATTAGTTAATGCAAGTATTACTGAGTCACACTGGTAAATTTTATTTAAGAATACGAACACACACACATACACTCACGTAATAATTTTATGACATTATTAACAAGTTGGAAATAATAGATTGTGGGAAAGGATAGTTTTGAAGTAAATAAAAGCCTGTTAAGATTCCTGCATTGTTTGAGAACGTGGAGAGACTGATTAATTCATAATTAATTATTAGTATGAGAAAAATAAAATTAATTCCCTATCCCAGACCATGAAAAAGTTCCCATATAAAAATGAAAGATAAAAATTATGAAAGGCATGTGGCTATATATCCTCGACCCACCTGATGCATCTCTGCCATAGATTCCATTTAACTACCTGTAATGCTGATACCTGGCTTTACCTTTCAAACAGAACTTTGTTTAGTATTTTAATATTGTGGATTAAAAAAGTGCTGTCATGTGCTAACCAGATTGTAGGTGTTCTTGCTTTAGAAATCTAGACAGGAATCCTTGTGACAAGGCCTTGAGCTAAAGCCTGAGTTATCAGGTCTAATGCTAGTTGCATTATAAGACAGGTAAGGATGTCTAGCTCTGAGTTTTCAAGGACCTCTAATATCCTATGACAATTGTCATTGAAAACCAAAACCCTCTTCTTTCATTTTAAAAGCTAACACTGAACAAGAATAGAGCATTTGACTTTAAGACCTTAGGGTGTAATGCCAAAAGCCTACTATTTGTCTCTCTGTGAACATACTAGGCAGGAAAGCAGATATTCTTTTATTGAATGCTGTGTTTTTATCTGAAATAGAACTTCTCCAATGTCTATCATTTAATGCACTTTGGTTTGTACTAATTCAATGTAATGAAACCCCCCTGAGACTGTGACTGTGTCTATAAGAGTGTGGAAGAATCAAATTAGACCATACAATTTGGCCCATTCAATTTACATTAAAAGAGAAAAATGTGCTAAGCAAGACTTTCTGTTTCATGTTTTACAGGGCTGAGGCTTTGACATTTTTGGAGGAAGTAATTGGTAAAGCTCTCAGAGATAGTTACTTGAATATGATTAATTTAGTTTTTAAATCAATTCTGATAAAATACAATCAAAGTAAATAAAATAGAGGAAAAATAAGTAGACACTTTGGTCTTAAAACCTATTCAGTGACGGAGAAAACTAATCACCTTTCAGGTTATGAAGAGAGAGTGTATTTAACATTGGTTGACCTTGAGGAATCATGTAGACTTGTCTTCTGAGAGGTTGAAAATTATGATTTATTTTCACCACATGGCAACATCAATATATTTTTTTTCATCTTTGAGCATGCATTTTATATCACATTTTCCCTTAATGAACATCTTTCTTGAAAAACTTTAAACTCTTTACATAGTATCTGCCTATTATATATTAAGAAATTTGGGAAGCCAAGACATAGTGAGGGTGTTAATTCCCCTGAGGGTATCAAAAAAAGCCTTATGAGGCTGTTGTTCGGGATTCATTGCTAATGGTGAATCTATCAGTTAATAATGGAGTTGAGAATAAGATATATTTCTCCCCAAAGGAAAAGCTTTAACTACTAAACCAAAGAGTGTCTTTAAGTGCTCTGTGGTTAATCATTATCCTCTACTTGCCAGTACTTTGAAACATCATCCTCCAGGAAGAATACTCATGTAATCAGGATGCATATGTGAGAAGCCACTGAAATGTATTAAATTGTCCATTTCTTTCATTTCCAGCCAATTCTAAGTTTTTACTTATTATTTCAAAAAGGTGTATAACATGCTAGGGAGTCAAAAAAAGTTATATTCTGGGAATAAAATATAAAATCTTTTTTTTACACATGATGAAATTTCCACCGATAGGGTCAGCAAAAAGTCACAATAAAGGAAAGATGAGTATTTTGAAATTTATCAGACCATTTCAGCCAAAGTATAGATTTAAGATAAATACTTCCAGGCATGTACTATATTAGGTCAGATTATTATGACAATCAAATTCTTGGATTTTACAGGAAAGAGTATTTCTACACTGTTTCATCTCTACCGTGCTTCCAGATCTGATCTGTAAAACTCTCCCAAAATTATTGTTTAGAAAATTTGTGTAGCTGATTGAAACAAAAAACATTTTAACATCTGTATGCTTAATTCACTTTTATTCTCAGTCTTTCAGCTGAGTTACCAAATTTTTAGTTCTATGCACTGTCTTACTGTAAGATGATATGTTTATTTATTCTTCAAATAATTTGATGTGGCATACAGGTATATACATTATAGTATGACACAAAAATAAAGTAGAATAAATGAAAATGAGGGTTAACTAAACCAGGATAAATTAAGTCAGAAATGTTCATAGCGAAATATTTTATTCACTTGCTAGAGGTCAACATCAAATTTGGTTCTCTGATCCCTGACAGCCAAGGAAAGATGAAAACTTGGACAGCCATAGGATTCAATGTCACTGAAACTAAAATATACCAGTGACTCATGAGAGGTTAAGATTTTTTTTTTTTGCAACTGAGAATTAACAAAATGAAACCTGGGAATTTTCATAAAGATGATGCAGGGCAAAAGCCTCAAAATATGCTCAGCAAAATCTATAAAGAAAATCATACAAGTAGAGATCTATAGCATGTGTCAAATTTTATAGGTCTTATTGCACTGGCAATGTTGACTTGGCCCATGATAGCACAGTTAAATAGTCATGCTGCATAATATTTGCAAAGATACTATTTATTGAAGTTGTCATTTCAACTCAATTATTTTGCAGAAAATAAATTGCCTTTCATGCACGCACACACACACACAAACATACTTATCCATGTAAATTCTCATATTAAAACCAGAGTGCTTCAAATCAAAAGATGGTTAACAATGTACTAATCCTCATAACATAGTCTTTTCCAAGGATGTGAGGGGATATGGGATGTAGATATACAGATATGAACATATGGATACTGAATATGGAATTCTAAATCAGATCTTAGAACTACACTAAATACTTTTTAACTAAAATATATAACTATTGGGGAAGTTAGCCTTAAATATTCTATTCCTCCATACTTATTTATTAAAATACAATGTCATTAACTATATGAGCATAGATGTTATACCTCCTTATTATTATTAACTATTTTAAGAATTCAGGTAATTTCTATTAATCCTATAGCATTTACTTATTCAAAGAAATCCAAGTTTATATAAATTGGAAATGTTTTGGAACTTGATAAAAATTAAATGACCTTTTGTGTAATTTACATGTAATTACAAAGTTGACAATTAGAGAAATGCATAAAATGTATATGTTTCAGTTAGAATAATGAGCCCTACCCCCACCAAAGATGCCCATGTCCTAATCCCTGTAATCTGTTAAATTACACAGCAAAGGGGAATTAAGGTGGCAGATGGAATGAAGGTTGTGAATCGTCTGACTTTGATCAGGGAGAATATGTTGAACTATCCAGGTGAGCCCAATAGTAATCACAAGAGTCCTTAAAAGTGAAGGAGGAGGGCAAGAGCAGTGAGAGTGAAGCTATATGAGAAAGTCTCAACCTACAATTGCCAATTTTAAAGATGAAGAAAGGGAACCATGAGCCAAGGCATGTGGGCAGCCTCTAGAAGCTGGGGAGACAAGGAAATGTACTCCCCCACAGAGCCTCCAGAAGGGAATGCAGCCCACTGATGTCTTAATTTAGTCCTGTGAGATCCTTGTTGGATTTCTAGCCTACAGAAATATGACAGTAAATTTTTATTTTTTAAGCCACTAAATTTGTGACATCAACATTAGAAAACTAACACAATATACTTCATAAAATATAGCATTATGCCTGTGTGAGCAGTTTTTATATTTGTCTATATCATGAAGATCTCTATACATGATAATATACATTCCCTGCACAGATGGTAGAGCAGATAGATAAGCCCCATAGACAGTTTCCTTTCAAACCTGAATTAACATATCAATTTCCTTATTTTGATAGTATAAAAACTTGCTCTTTCAATTGATCTCCAAATATTCTCCTGTCAAAATTAAGTAATAATGCTCATTGGTCATTCTATCACTAGATTTACATTCCATTTGAGTTTTTGGATACTAGACTAGGTTTTTCAGAAAAACCTAAGAATCTGTTAGTTCCAAAGAGCTACAATTTTAATATGTGAAATGTTTAAAAAGAAAATTAGGTTTTAGAGTTATTATTGATTTAATGGTAATTGATGTCTTAACAAGAGTGGATCATATTTTTCAGACATGAAATAAAATGAATAATATTTTAAGGTCTTAATTCACTACAGAAATATATCTCATTGAAACATTGTGAATATTTTGGTTTTAAGTTTACTGTTAACTGGCACTTGGGTATTAATGCTTGCCCCTACTGAGTTTTTTTAACTGAAATGATAGTTTAACTTCTTTCGATGATTTCAGTGTGTACTCACAAATGATCTGAGTGATTTGGTCTAAATAATGTGGCATTATGTGGTAAAACCATAGAAAATCTAAAGAGGCTTTTTCTTATCTGCTTGTGCCATTATTAATCTTGACATTTGGATGATAAAGAAAATTATAATTAAATGAAAAATGTATCACCCTCTTGCATGATGACTGCAGTAAGAAAACAAGGGAAAACAAATCTGACAAAAACAGAACATCAACAGTAAGGGGACAAAAAGGGTGGGGGGATAATTATCCATTCCCAGATAGATAAATAAAATGAGGAAAACAAATAAGCAGATGGAAAAAAAGTCCAGCAAACAAGTTAACGAATCATAAGTCCCAGAGATGTGCTCTGCCTCCATAGAGACAACTTATCACAACTTTCCTCTTAGGTCTAAATGAAGGCATGATTTAATCTGTGAAGTTGTTTTTCTCTCAGAAAACCTTTGGAGAGACTTCCCCTCCTTTTTAAAATCTATCCTGTGGAACAAGAGGAGATGAGTTACTTAGTATTTTTCAACATTAAACTTCAAAAAAATTTACTCTTCATTTATATGAATATGGATATGATTTTAGATTCAGTTTTTGGAGAGAGCAAAGAAGAATTCACCTTGTTTAAAGTTGATCAGAATTGATAAATATAATCATTCTAATCAGGTGAAAATGAATTTCAAATACAAAATTCCAAACAACTTTCTTAAATGCCAATAATACTACCTTGTAAATAACAATTTATTTATAAAACCAGGGATTTACATTCTGATAAGGGGTTAATTATTCCCCTTTAACCTATTCACAATGATGAAAATAGCTATTTCACAGGCAGGTAAACATATTTCTGTCCTAGAAGAAAAGAGTTATCAAAGCTTGTCAACTCTGCTTTTGTACACAAGTCATCCCTCTTCCTTATCACTGTCACTGCTTTTACTCATCCTCAACTCTTCTTGCCTGAATTATTCTAATAACATCCCAAATGGTCTTTTCTCTCTATTTTACTCCTGTGCAATCTGATTTCCACACTGATTTCAGAATATTCTTTCAAAAAGACAAATCTGAGTGTTTATTTTCCCTGCTTCAAGTCCAACAATAACTCCCATCACCTTCAGCTTCTACTGTAAACATGGTGGCTTAGCCATAGAAAACCCTACATCAAGTACCACCTTCCTATATTTCCCTTTACTTTACACACCAGCCTTCCTCCAATCACACTTGTATTTCTACAGTGCCATAGTGTTTAGTGCATTCATTTACTCAGCACTTATGAACATTTTCTCTCTCTAGTAAATCTATAGCTTTGATATGCTCTCTATTCTGCAGCCTATGTTGTCCCTTTTGTCTGACTGACAAGGTCTCTCTCATTCTTTAAATCTGAGTTGAAGCACCATCTGTCTACTGAATAGTGTTCCATACCCGCTCTGGCCTCAAGGCAGAGGGTTCATATTAATCATATTAATCCAGGATGCACTTAGATTTCAAGGTAGAGCTAAAAGGGTTGGGCCTTGGTTGCCGTGCTTCACAACTCTGTGATATTACACAACATGCTACTCACATTTTATGGGACCTACTAAGCCTACCCTCTCTCACCTTTTCTGAAAGGTCCCTGTCAAGTTGAGCTACTGCAGCAGGCATGTGCTAAATAAAGGGTCTTGTGCCAAACTCCCTACAGTTTTTTTTTTTTTTAATTGGAGTATAGCTGCTTTACACTGCTGTGTCAGTGTCTGCTGCACAGCAAAGTGAATCAGCCATACGTATACATATATCCCCTCATTTTTGGATTTCCTTCCCATGTAGGTCACCATAGAGCACTGAGTGGAGTTCCCTGTGCTATACAGTAGGTTCTCAATAGTTATCTATTTTATACATAGCAGTGTATATATGTCAATCCCAATCTCCCAATTCATCCCACCACACCCTTTCCCCTTTGTTACCCATACGTTTGTTCTCTATGTCTGTGTCTCTATTTCTACTTTGCAAATAAGATCATCTACACCATTTTACTAGATTCCACATTTATGAGTTAATATACCATATTTGTTTTTCTCTTTCTGACTTACTTCACTGTATATGACAGTCTCTAGGTCCATCCACGTCTCTGTAAATGACACAGTTTCATTCCTTTTTCTGGCAAATTCCTTACAGTAAATTGGACTAGAGGTGGACTCCTTAGCCATGGTGGGCCAATGGGTCAATGAAGTTCCTCCATCCTCCAAATTGGGATTGTGACTTACTTATTGTGGCTTTATTTTCTTCATCAATAGAATGGGAGCACTCATAATGGTTTATCAGATTGATTGTGAGGATTAGGTAACAAATGGAAAATAACTAACACAGAGTAGGTACTTAGTAAATGGTTCTTGACTTATCTATCTCACATGCTCTTTCATCGGATGAGAAAATTATGTCTAAGGATTTTACAAAGTGTTAATAAACTGCTATTATTTTCTGATATAAGGTATTATTTCTGATGTAACACCTTACTTTCAAAACTAGCATGTGTGAATTCCTGTCGCTGAAATGTGAATAGACGTGGGCCATAGACAAAGGGTAACCATCAGACAAGGCTGGTACATATTCGTGTGATGTAGATTGCTAAATTTCCATACATGTTCAAGTTAAATTACATATATATATGTATATACATATATATATATGTATATACATATATATATATGTATATACATATATATATGAAGTGTGATTTTTGCTTTTTGGATAAAGAATAACTAGAATTTTCTTCACATTCTCAGATGCCCTAGGGAATGAATTTATTCTCTCCTTTTCTAAACAGAACCTCGGTGAAAAGCATTTAAAATAATTATCTAAAATGTTATGAAATAACAAATAATACACTAGTTGAAAAATTGCCTCAATTCCTCAATTCTTTGAGTCATAGATTAGAAAGAAACAAAGGAAAGACTTCTGAAACGTTACCTTAGGGAAAAGGAAGTCAATTTTCTATACCATACTTATCTTGTTCACTTCCCTGTAATTTATATTCCAGGAACCTGCAAGGATTTATTTTTTCTCATCCTCAAGGGCAGAGAGTTAGCTAGTCTCCAAGATGCAGAAGTGGGTCAGACTAGGACAAAGAAAATAAATCACAGTTCAAGGTCTAGGAAGACCCTGGCTCTGTTTCTTCAGAAAAGGAGGAAGTTTCATAAAACATCAGTCTGAAAAATATAGGTAAATATCAGGAGTCTGATATGAACTGTTGATGCAACTTTAATACTTGAACTATATATAGTTTCCAGAGGCTTCAGTGATATTCTTACTAGAAGTTGGCTACTATTTTGTAAGGTAATAATATAGAAATCATATAAGACATTATGCTGTTTACTAAGATATTTAGAAGAAAACAGAGAAGAGGCAATAGCTGTGTCAGAAAAAAAGATGGTGTTTGAGAAAAAGTAGCTTTTTAATTGTATTTATCTTTAAATAAGCAGGGCTGTCACATTGTTCAAAATTTGAAAGATATTCAGTGAAGCCTCCTTGCCATGCATGTTCCCCAAGCACTCATGCCCTGTCTGTGGAAACCAGCAATATTAGGAATTTCTTATATATTCCTCTGGAGATATTTTATGCTTATCTAAGCAAATATGCTTCTATTATTTTATCCCTCCTATTTTACCCAAAAGTTATCATTTCATGACACTCTTCTGCTCCTTACTTCACTTAGCAAGAATCACTCTGTAATATGACATAAAGTGTTTTCTCCCTTTTTAAAAGCTACCATAAAATCCAGGCCACAAATGTACAGTATTTTTATTTACCCAGTAAATGGAATACTTCTGATTTTACTCTCTAACTTTCTAACTTACATCTCCTCAAAAGAGAAGGAGTAAGAATTTGCTGATTTGTTCATCAGCCCAAAAAACCTGTTCTTTACTCAGTGTGTTTTGGGATCATCCATTCTCCAAGGTCTAGGTTTAGGGAGGAGGGAGGATGCTGAGTTTCCTCCTCTAAATATGTTATATCAGTAATCGTGTTGCTATCATTCACTGATCTTCTTATTAATCCTTGTGCTCATTCACAGAGTAATTAAGCTCATTAAGGTGGTTTGCTGAAGCTCCCCAAAACTCAAATGAAATCTCTGGTGAATTATTACATTTTTTTGCTTTCTACAGAAGCTCAGTAATGCAGTTTCAACAGGCTGTACTGCTTTTGTGAGTAACTGATTCCATTTTGAGATGCAGAAAGTTATTGAAACATTTTCATAATGGTATTTATATTTTAACACTTTATCTCAAATTAGATATCCCAGTTTTAATTTGTAAGGCAGACATCTATTTCTCTTATTTTCTGAATCAAATTTCTAGTTCACAGCTATCAAAAGAATCAAACATTATATCAGTTACCTATATCAATGGAAACCTTCAGGAAAACCTCTTGGAATAAGGTTTTGGGAGATATAATTTCTCCTTAGTTATTTATAAGAGTCACCTTAAACAAGTCTCCCATTTATCAGTAAAGAGTGATATTTTATAAAGAAAATAAAAACATCTAAATTATGAGTACAGAACCTCAATAATATAGCTAACAATTATTGAGTGTTTGCTGTATGTCACAGGATGCATTATTTTTATTTTTACCTTTTAGAAGATCCCTAAAAGGTAGTATTATCATTTCCATTTTACAGATGAATTTTCTGAGAATCACACAATTACTAAATATCAGTAGCAGAGTCCAGACTTGGATAAAGTTTGGAAATAGCAAGATCTTTGCTTTTGACCCTCACGCTATTGTTTTCTCCAATTTATATAAATGTTTCCCTTACTCATATTCGAATTTGGCTGATCAAAATTATTCTTAATACAAGGTAGAATGAATTATACTGTTGCTTTTATGTTATCTCAAACACTGGCATTTCCTATTATGTGGCATAGGAGTTAATTTAAACAAATATTTGCAGAGTGTAAGGCAATTTGCTGGATGTTCATGAGATGAGATGAAGATCATTGTCATAGCCAATAATTTTAATAAATCATTATTGACATACTGTCTTTTCAAGTGTGCCCCCCAATAATCAACCCAAACCATTGCTTATTGCTTACACCTTCTTTTCAGACTAACAGATTAATAATCATGGGATTTGGGGGGATTTCTTATGTATAGATTTTATATATATATTCAATACTATATATATGAAAAATAGTATAAAATTATAGAGTAATATCTAACTGGGAATGATTTTTAAAAATATGTTATATTAGGAAGAAAGATGCAGTGGGAAACAAAAAGTACTGAAGAAAGCATCAGTTTGGGAAATAAAGAGCCTGGATTCAGTCTCACTGCTTGCATCCACAGTGCTGTCAGTTGAATTAGAAACACCCTCTTATTCCCATCTTCCTCACCACCTCCTGCTACACTTGGCATTAGAAGCCCTGCAAGTGCATTATAAGTGGATCCTGCTTTTGTGAGCCTTTCTCCAGAAGATGCAGGACTGAGCCTTGGTGCACAGTTTGGTAAATGTATAGGCTCCCCTGCATATTGCACAATCTGTGTAACTGAATGTGCTGACCTTATCTGAATCAAGTTCTGACTCTGCTCCTTACAAACAATGATCTAGGGTGAGGCAATAAATATCTCTAGTCCTCACTTCACTCATCTGTAAAATAAGTAGTTAGATTCTGATTCCCAAGGCTCTTTCTAGCTCTGACTTCTGTGTGTCACAAAGCATCTCAAAACACAGATCAATTAAATGAGCGTTGACAATAGGTCTGCAATCAGCCTGAACATTGTCTGCGAAAGAGCATAAAGGAAAAAAATCATATATATGTTGGGGAGATATAAACTAAATGTAAACAGTGATTTTTCTTGTGTGGTAAATTTACAGAAGACTTCAGATTATGTGTGTATATACAGAGTATGTACATAATAAAGTTAAATGTATTTTATTAGTTTTTCTTAATATTCTGTGTCAATCATTTATTACATTTAATAATCAGGAAAAAACAATAAATATCATGAAAGAGCTAAGAAAACACTGGAAAAGAAGTAACCACAGGGGATAATGAGCTTGGTCTTTAAAGAAAACCATAATTCGAAAAGATACATGCACACCAATGTTCATTGCAGCACTATTTACAATAGGCAAGACATGGAAGCAAGCTAAATGTCTATTTACAGAGGAATGGATAAAGAAGATGTGAAAAAGAATGAAATAATGCCATTTGAAGCAGCATGGATGGACCTAGAGATTATCAGACTAAGTGAAGTAAGTCAGACAGAGAAAGACAAATGAATGATATCACTTATATGTGGACTCTAAAAAGATGATACAAATGAACTTATTTACCCAAACAGAAACACACTCACAGACAGCAAAAACAAACTTATGGTTACCAAAGGGGAAAGGTAGCAGAGAGAGATAAATTAGGAGTTTGGGATTAACATAGACACACTACTATATATAAAATAGATAATCGACAAGGACTTACTGTATAGCACAGAGAACTCTACTCAATATTTTGTAATAATCTATATGGGAAAAGAATCTGAAAAGGAATGTATATATGTATATGTGTAACTGAACTCCTTTGTAGTACACCTGAAACTAACATAGCATTGTAAATAAAATATACCTCAATATAAAATAAAAGTTAAGAAATAAAACAGTAAAATATAAAAAAATTAACTTTCCATTAAAAAAAAAAGAAAAGAATTGGATTTGGGGGTAAAAGAGATGAAAAAAGGGTATTTCAGGAAATGAAAACCTGGTCCAAGATAAAATGTGAACTAGGTGTTATTTAAGACAAGTTGAGAAGTTCAACGTACAGCACACTGTAGAGTGAGAGGTGTCCTGTTTCGGAGGGAGCCACTGCTGAGACTGGATGAGGGGCTTGGAGTGCATGTTTGGAGAGCAGTCATGTTAGGGATGGAGCATATAAAAGATTTCTCAGATGGAGTTACTTATTATATAATTATTTCTTCTGTCTCATGCCCTACTCCTTAGGTATTAGTATTATCAGAACTGTGAGGTATTTGAGAAGACAGTAAAGAGGATGGAGAACAAAATAGTAAGCAATTTCTTAAACCAATTGACTCTGAGTGTCAATGAATTTGATTGTCATCTTTCTAAGGTATTTTGAAAGAGGAACATAGGAGGAGGCAGCCCTCAAGGGATGGTTTCACATGTTGTGGACTTTCAGCCTCCCCTGGGGGTTATGATAAGACAATTAATGTATTTAAGAGAAATATCTCAGGTAATGCCTCCAGTGGTACCATCCAGTTGATTGCCTACTATGCTTACACTAAAAACTGACTCAGTAGTCTGTATATATCATCAGAAAATGTTTTATGTATCCACAAGGTGGGTATTCAAGAATCTAATCTTATTAATTGGTACAAGTTAACTTTGTTAGAAATCCAGTGATGATACTGTTATTTTAATCCTCAGTCTCTATAGGAATTCTGGGCAGCCATCAACAGGGAGTATTACATGGCTTTAGGAGACACTGAGTCCTGTCATTTCTGTTTTGAAAACTTTCACATTCATTGGGGTTGCCTCCTGGTCTCCAATAATTTAAATCCTGCACATTCCATTTATGTGACAAACTCCTACTGTTTTAGAAGTATCTGGAGCACAGTTGTGACAGGTGGCCGTGTAATTCAAACAAGCTGTGGTGGTTTTCAGGTCAAACTATGCAGACTTAACTTTCTTAGAGTTTCCTTTGACACAGATGTTGTTTTGTTTTTTTATTACCTAAGTTTTACCTTGGAAACAATTTTTGTTTATTTTCTACAGCTATACCTTGAGGCAATAGCAAGAGGGAGGGTTAAGTCATTACTTTCACTGTCAAAACTGATAGCCTATAAAATATCCAGTTTTTTTTTCCTCTTGAAGTGACATTCAAAAAAATCCATATCTTCTGAACCATGGAGATGAGAACCTGATAGAGAAGACAGGATGACTAGTACTTTCTTAGTCTGGATTCTGAAGTATGAGTATGCATTGGCATGTGGAGCAGACTTAGAATTTAAACCAGTGTAGACTAGAATGCCTTTTACCTGCTTAGCAACAATTTCATTTGAAAAATTCTTTTCGAGAACATTTAAATTAAAAAAAATAAAGGTTGTAACAATGCTTGTTAATCAGTGGATTGGTAGATGGAAATATTATTTTATTCCTGTCTAGGTAGTTTATTTGCTGAAAGGGCAAATGCCAATTTTCCCTAAAAGTGAAATCTAAATAGTACTGGTAGAGTTAATTTTGAGGGCACTTAAGAATTAGGGTAACCAATTTCAAGTATACAATACCAAAAAGATGGTAACTAAGTGAGGTGATGGATATGTTAATTAGCTTGATTGTAGTAATCATTTCACAATGTAGAAGTATATCAAAACATCACATTGTGTACTTTAAATACATACAATTTTTGTTAATCATACATCAATAAGGCTGGAATAAAAGAAAATAAAACAAAATTAAAGTAAAATAAATTAAAATAAAACAAAATTGAATTAAATTTAAAAATAACGTAACATAAAATAACAGACTTCGGGTAAACAGCTCATTTGGCTTGCCTAGGACTTTCCCCATTTTAGCATTGGAAGTACCATGTCCAGGAACTGTAGAGGTTGATCACCTACCCCTCTTTTCCTTTATCTGCTCTGCTTTTACCTTTCTTTATAAAGTTCTCTACACTCTAGCCAAAGCAAACTTCATTTTAATCAGTAAGTGAGTATTTGATCGAACTGGATTTGTTTTTGAGCATCTACATTGAGCACAGGTTTAGGGTAGATGGTGATACCTATTTGCCAAGACCCTATGAAGTATCAGTTCAAAGACATGTTGGCTTTTCTCAAGTAGAATGTAGAAGCTATTTTTCATTCTGAGAAACTCAAACTTAAACCTGCAGATGAATAAGAATATAAACTAATGAGTCTGGGAGAACATAACTGCCACATTGCTAGACAGCACACGCTTGAAGGCTACTTAACGGGAAACTACTGCGAGTCCTTGCTGAACCAACTTAACAGGACTTTTCAAAATGAAAGTGCTTAAAGACAACCTTTTTGAACCTGTTACAGCAAAGTCTTATTACCAGAATTTCTGTGTGCTCTTTTCTAATGCTGAGTTTGAGGAAGGGTGCTCTGAAGACAGTAAGGAAATCATTGCAAACTTCCTAAATCCTACCTCCAGGTTGAAGTTGATAGGAAAATCTGTGGAAGAGTTCTCATTTTATCTAGGAAGCTGCAGCAATTGAGGAGAAAATCATAGTTTTCAGGATAAATTTACAGCACAGAGGCAGTCAGACATAGAGAACTTGGTAGGGGTCCAGGAAGTTCAGTTATTCTGAATATCTAGGGCGCTAGAAAACTCTTGAGCGAGACAACCACTGATGTTGTTCCTTAGGTGACTTATGCTGACAAAATTTGCTTTTTTTGTTCCCAGTGTTGAATCAGAAAAAGGACATTTATGGAAGCGTGGAAAAAAATCAAAATAGTTTCAGAGTCAACAAACTTGAAAGCTTTCATTTCAGACTTTTCAGACTTGGCTGTTACAGTGCATAAAAAAGCATAGTGTCTTTGAAGATGAATATGCCATATTAATGCTATAGGGAGATGCTTTTGCATATGTAAAGCAAACATCCCCAAGAAAACAAATCTAGGAGACTAAAGTAAACTTCTCTTCAATATTGTTTAAAGTAAAAAAATAAATCAACAAGAGCAAATGGTGCTTTATTCAGGGCTGCTTTCCTTTGCTACAGAAGGCTTTTGATTCAAATTGTTGTGCTCTCAAATGAGCAAAGCAAGGTAGCCTAGATTTCATTTATAGAAAACTGTTAGGATGAGTCTATATTTACCGTGGAATATACTCCAGAAGGTTTTTTTCCCCTACTTAATCCTCAATTTCATTTTGTTTTCGGATAATATGGTGCTAATTTTTAGAAGCAGATTGCAGAAAAATGAATGTTAATTAAATGTCTCATACTAGTTAATCAATGTTTTACTGAAAAAAAGCAACCTCTAAAAGAATCAACAAGACTGTGAATTTTTATTGTATTGCAATTGTTTGAAGAAAAAAAAAAAAAAACAGGGAGAAGTTGTCTAATTTTATTTAAGTATTTTTTTTCCTTGTAATTATGACACTGGTATTTCTTGTATTCCTGAAATACATTCATTTAATTTTGTAAGAAATATAATCTCTTATAGTTTGAAGTTGTGAGGGAGTAACACCACTACATCAAAAGTCTTCTCCATAACATTGTCTCTTAGCGATGGTTCAAGAGGTTGAGAACTTATAAGGGCAAGATTAATTATTTGTAGCCATAAGCATGGATGATATCCAGAGGAACATGAAGAATTCAAATTTGAGAGGAGAATAAAAAGCGGTACTCAGATGACTTTAAACATACATAAAAATGTACATACATAAGAATGTGTGGCCACTCTGTACTCTCTCATCTTAATAGTCTCAGGGTCAATGATTGTTTTTTTTTTTAAACTATGAGACCAAGTATTTGATCATTCACTAGGGAGGGATATTATACAAGGCAGCACAAAAGACTAGCTCGCTTATAATATGTTTTAAAACATCTTATGAAAACAAATTGAGGTGACAACGTATTTGATCCTATTGACAATAAAAGGATACATATATTGAGAAACTCAGAGATGGTGGCATGTAGAAAATAAGTAAGCCCCAAATTTTCCTAAAAACAACAGTATTAAGTTTATAATTGTTAGAATTTACATATATATATATAGTTAAATAATTTTTCTACAGATTTGGCCACACCCACTTTTAATATGTCATTTTCTAAAGGATTTGTTATTTGTGTTGATTTTTTTCTCTGAATAAAAGCAATTTTTTAATTTTGCAGAAAAATATCAAAGAAATGGACTTTTTGAGAAAAAAACATATATGACAAATGATTTAGGATACATAAAACCTAAAGTAATCTCTTTACCTAAAGACATTAAGAAGCATGTAAAAATTATTCAGAATTGTACTTGGTGCAGAAAATCCCATATATATATTTATTCAAACCTTTCAGAATCAAACATTTTTTGTCACTCAGAATATACTGACATTTTAAAAAATTGTCTTTGCCAAATTGCCCTAACTTTCAACAATAGCTAACAAACATGAGATTAGAAATGCCAGGAATTGCTAGGGACAAATATCACATGAGTGAAGACGCAAAAATATCAGAGTGAAATATTAGTCAATCAGATCTAAGCATGTATGAAAATCCTAAGTGAACCATGGAAAGGAGAGTTGATATTTGGGTGTGATTATCATCTGTAGCCTCTCTTCACAAAATCCCCACTGTGATACAGAGAAGGAATAATGACTACGTAATATTTTATCCTTAACCAAATCTTGGGTTCCAACCTTAATTCAGACCATGGGTCATGAAAACACCTCTGAAATTCTTCTTTTCTTAAGCCAATTTGGTTTAGTTATCTTTAAACCAAACTTGATAAAAGATAATGCTCTATTTCACATGCCATCTACTCTCCCCACCATCACAGAAATGTCCCCACCTGAGACACAATGTCAATACCACAATCAAGGTAAGGTTTATTCATAGCAGGTATGCCATTTTCTATTCCCACCAACAGTGCACAGGCTTCCAATTTCTTCACATGTTTTAATACAACACTTGTTATTTTTTGTTTTTGATAATGGCCTTCCTAACAAGTTTGATGTGACTTGCAGTTCCCTGATGATTAGCGATGCTGAGCATTTCTTCATATGCCTGTTGACCTTTTGTATAACTTCTTTGGAGAAATGTCTATTTAAGTCCTTTGTCCATTTTTTAGTCAGGTTAGTTGATTTTCTGCTCTTGAGTTATAGCAGTTCCTTATATATTTTGGAAATTAACCTCCTATCTGATATATGATTTGCAAGTATTTTCTCCCATCCCATAGGTTGCCTTTATACTTGTTGACTCTTTTCTTTTCTGTAAAGAAACATCTTAGTTTGATGTTCCCCTACTTGTCTATCTTTGCTCTTGTTGCCTGTGCTTTTGGTGTCATAATAAACAAATCATTGCCAAAACCAATGTTATGAAGTTTTTTCCCTATATTTTTGTATTAGAAACAGAACAAATAAGATGAATGGATGGATAGATAAATAGATATAACAGGAGATTTATCATAGGAATTGGCTCATGGATTATAAACGTTCAGAAGTCCCAAAATCTACCATCTGCAAACTGCAGAACCAGGGAAGCCAGTCTGACTTCGAAAACCTGACAACCAGGAGTGCCAATGTCCAAAGGTAGGAAAAAATGGATGTATCAGCTTAAGTAGAGAGAGCAAATTTGCTCTTCCTCTGCTTTTTTGTTCTATTCAGACCCTCAACAGATTGAGCGATGCCCACTTGCATCGGTGAGCGTGATCTTTCCTCAGTCTACTGATTCAAATGTTAATCTATTCCAGGCACACCCTCAAAGACATAACCAGAAATAATGTTTTACCAGTTATCTGAACATCCCTTAGCTAGTCAAGTTGGTACATAAAATTAACAATCACAGGTTTCTTCTAGAAGTATTATAGTTTTAAGTCTTATGTTTAAGTATTCAATCCATTGAGTCAATTTTTGTGTATGATTTAAGATAAGGATGTACTTTTATTCTTTTGGATGTGGATATCCAGTTTTCCCAACATTATTTTTTACAGAGACTATCCTTTCCCCATCTATAGTCTTAACACCCTCATGAAAGCTCACTTGACTATATATGCATGAGTTTATGTCTGGGTTCTCTATTTTCTTACATTGGTCTATTTATCTATCTTTATGCTGGTACCATACTATTTTGATTACTATAGCTTTGTGATATATTTTGAAGTAGGGAATACAGAAGAGCTTCCTCAAAAAAAAAAATAAAAATAATACTACCTATGATCCAGCAATTTCACTTCTGAGTATTTATCCAAAATAATTGAAAACAGCATCTTAAGGAGGTCTTTGCATGTCCATGTTTATTACAGCACTATTCACAATAAGTAAGAGGTAGGAATAATCTAAATGTTCATCAGGGGATGAATAAAAATAAAATGTAGTATATATGATAAAATATTCAGCCTCAAAAAGGAATGAGGTTCTGACACATGCTGCAATATGAATGAAATGTAAACTCATTATGCTAAGTGAAATAAGCTAGTCACAGAAGGACAAAATACTGCATGATTCCACTTATATGAGATATCTAAAATAGTCAAACTCATGGAAGCAGAAAGTAGGATGGTGCCTGTTGTTCAAAGGGTATAGAGTTTCAGCTATGCAAGATGAAAAGTCTAGAGATCTTCTGTATAACAATGTGCATATAACTAACAATACTGCACCGTATACTTAAACATTTATTAAGGGGGTAGATTACATATTGTGTATTTTTTACCACAATAAAAACGGTTTATCTGATACAATCATGCATTTCAGTAACAAAGTAAGCCAGAGAGCAAGAGTGAGCAATATCTCATCATGCTGATTAAAGCAAAGAGAAACAATTGAACATTTGGGATTAAATAATAGAGCTGATTGATTAAATATCAATATCTGAAAATCTTTGTGTTCTTATAGCATACCAATAACTAGTTAGAAAATATGATGAAAAATGTAAAAAAAGATCTTCCTCATAATAACACCAAAAATATAAAACAGCCTAGATATATCTATCAAAATATGCATAATAACTATATAAAAACCAAACAAAGTATAAAACTTCCCTGGAGAATGAAAAGATAAATTGAATAAATGGAGGTTGATATACACATTTCTGAGAAAATATGTATTAATGACTTTTCAGTATTGAAAAGATGTCCACCTTTATTGCATATCATTGCATTTATTTTAATATAAGCTAAAGTGCTTTAACAAATATCAAAATATAGTGACTTGAGTAGGAAAGGAATTTATTTCTTCTTAATCTAACAGTCCAGAAGTGAAAGGCCTGGAGGTGTCAGGATTTGTTTGTCATCCTTGGTATCCTTAGCTTCCAAATTTACTCTAGTTTTTTCCTATTTTTTCCCCTATTTTTTCCTATTTCCACTAGGCTAGAAGGAGGAAATAGAGATGCTAGGGCATCTATCTTTAAGGAGAGTTTGTGCACATCTCATTGGCAACAGTCTAGTCATGTTGCCATGTCTGACTGCCATGTAGACTAAGAAATGAAGTCTGTAACTATTCCAAAGCAGGGTGGAATCTCTACATGCCTAGTAACAAATCAACTTAAAACTTAGTGACTCAAAACAACAACAATCATATTATTATTTCTCAAACTTTTGGTGGCTCAGGAACTTTGGCAGAGTCCAACTGGGCAGTTTTGGCTCAATATCTCTCCTGCAGTTATAATGTGAAGATATCAAGAGTAAGAGTAGAGCTGTGGGGTGATGGAGCTGCTGGTAGCTGGTTGAACATTTTTATCTCTTGTTAACCCAGAACTTTTCCATGTGGTCTTGATGTACTAGCTGGGGCTTTCTCCCAGTATGGCAGCCTCTGGGCAGTTGGACTGCTTACATGCCAAGTCAGTGGTCCCTAGGGAGAATTCTCCCAGTGAAGGAGGGAGAAAATTAATTGCCTTAAGAGGACTTAAGAAATCACCTAGTGTCATCTTTATTTTACTTTACTGATGAACACAGACAAAGGCCACCAGATTCAAGAGGAGAAGACATAGAACCCACTTTTCAGTGGAAGAGTGTCAAAAATTTGGAGCCAAATTTAAAAATTGTTATGCTTATTAAACGAAAGAATAGGAGAGTAGAAGCTGAGAAATGCTTTTTAGTCCCTGTCTGGGCTCCTCTGTCCCACAGACATTAAACACACATGCACACACATACACATGCATGCTCTCAAGTTCCCGCCCACTTCCTGCATCTAGCTCAAATTTAATTAATACAAATCTGTTATTTGTATTAATTCCAAGAATAAGTTCTAAGGGTTGGAGAACTAATAATGTCAAAGATAAAGACACCAATATTCACAGAAGATTGGGAAGAAGAACACTTAAATGCATAAATTATTATTTGGAAAAAAGGAGATTTGGAAACATTCAGTTGTCTGTTACCAATATCAAACCCTGCTTGAAAGAAGACTCCTTGCCCCAGAGGGAGCAATTTCCTTGGTATATCTTCTCTTGTCAACCCTGATTCTTCTCTATAGAAGGGACTTCCTTTTTCACAGTCCTTTTCATCCCCTATGTGATCCTTTGCAAGTTCTCCCTCACCTATTATGCCCTGTAGCCACTGTTTCAGTGGGTGTTGCAGATATGGAGGTTTGATGACTTCAGGGTTGCTTCGGAGCCAGAACAATCATAGGTTTCTGTGCTCAGGTTTGTAATTTATTTGGCAATTCAATTTCCTCCAAAATTTAGCAGTCTCTGTTCTACTTGCTTCCAGTCAGTTTTATGTGAAATAACCATTCACATAGATCTCCTCTGTTTACAGTTCCTAAACTTGCAGAATTTCTTCTTATATTGGATGGCTTCTGAACTTATCAGTCATCTCTCTCTGTCCTATAATGGGAGTTCCCTTGAGGGATTTGTAACCATGAGTTCATGTGGGACAGCAACACCCTTAATCTGATTTTTGCTTCCAGTCTGCTTTTGGGCAATAAATTTACTTCTTGCTGCTTTCATACAGATGCAGTTGGAACTTCAAATTCATCAAGGCCTCAAACTTCTGGACATTCATTCAGTTTAAATTTCAGGCCACTGGCTGTCAGAACCTCCCTTAACCAAAGCTTGTTTTTTTTTCTATATTTGCTTGCAAACTGGCCAATTTTTGGCCAAATGTCTCTTTCACTCCCTATTGCTAAAAGCAACAAGGAATAGCCACTGCAAACATTTTACATTTTTTCAACCAGTTCTCGTGAGTCTGACATCCAGGTTATCACAGCAAGTGTTCTGCCGAGTGCTTTAAAGTTGGTGACTACATTGCAGGACAATAATGATACCTGTGTTCTTTCTAGTTATTAAGCTATTGCTAAGGCAATCCTTCATATTCTAGGATTTTGTCAGTATTCCAACATCCCAGCAGACAATTCTATTTGTTAGGTTTCGGGGTTAAAGTGCTATAAAAAGTATCTTGTCATACGCAGTCTTAAGTAAAAAAGAAGTTTGTTTTTTCTCTCACCGATCAATTCCAAGTTGAATGTTGTAGGGCAACAGTTTTTAAGGAAATGGCTCAGAGGCTGTACTTGTCACTTGGACTCATGCACCCAGCCACTAGTTTAATTACATAGCCATGGTAAGTTGTAAGGGTAGGCAACCTATATCCAGCTAACATTTTGGGTTTCTAGTGCAAAAGAAAGAAAAGGAGAATAGATAATAAGTGCTGGTGAAATGTTTCTGTGACATTCAGGTAAAAAACTAATGAAAACTTTTTAAAAAATTTTTGTAACAACTTAACCAAATCATTTCAAAATTGACCTGAAATAACAAACATGTGAAAATAATTATAGAATTCTTGAAAACAAGGAATAATAAAGTTGGGATAATATTGGGAATATATAATTTTCCCTAAAAAAGAGTTAAATGTATGAAATAAAAGAATATGATGCTAGAATAGGAATAGACAAATAGCCCCACAAATATAACTCAGAGATTTATATTGCCCAATTTATAAAACTATAGCATATGACAAAGATGATATTTCAGATAAGTCATTGGAAGAGTCATTATTAAATTATATTTATTAAAAATCAGGCATACAAAATAAAACTATAAAATTGCTAGAAAAATATAGTTTCAAATACTTGTATAATAATGGAGCAGGGAGAGATTTTCTGAGTGATAACAAACCATAAAGAGTAACAGAGTCCATAAAGAATAATTCAATATAAATGATTGACAAACATTGCTAGTAAAAAATGACCATAAACCTTACTAAAATGCAAATGGAAATCTGGAAAATCCAGATAATTTATATAACACATAAAGAATTTATATCTTTAAAGAATGCACTGTTACTGCAAATGAATGAGGAAAAGAGCAACACTCTAATGGAATAATGGGAAAGGACATAAAGTACAGAAGAATTGTTAGAATGTTCTAGAAACTTATGGGGAAACATTAAACCTTGATAGTTATCAAGAAACAATTAAAGCAGTGAAACCATTTTTCAAATATCAGGAAGTAACTAATTAAAAGATTTAATGTTGACACGTTTATAGAGAAATGGAAACGTTCGTGCAATGCTGAAGGAGGCTTCGTTTTATAATTTTTTACAAGAATATAATAATATATACCCAAATCATTACAATATTCCTAACTTCCTAATGATCAGTTATAACCCTTGGGGAGTTATAAAAATGAGCAGAAATGTGCAAGTTTATAAAAATCTACCAATAAAAAGGTTCATCAATATGCTTTTAACAAGAACAAAACACTGCAACTTCATAACAGTCCTTCAAACAGGGCATATGTAATACGTGCATACCGTGAAATCCTGAGCAACATTAAAATTTGTGCTATACATATATATTTATTTACACAGGATGATATCAATGCTTTTATGTGAAAAAAATTACAACATCATTTATAGGGCACGTATGTACATATATGCATATGCAACACATATGTATTTTTTATATTTTTTCTTTAAGATGATAAATATTTGAGTAACAATGAATTAGGGAAAATAATTAGATTAATTGAATTATGTAGCTGAACCAGGTATAAAAGTGTACTCTTGTGAATGAATTATCTGCTGAATACAATTAGCTATGGAATTAGAAATGATTAAAAGGGGATCATTTTGCTGCAGCTGAGTGTTTGAGATTATACTTAATTATATGATACTGGTTAAATTTTAATCTGAATAAAAATTTAATCAAGAAACATGAAAATGCCCACTACTCATTTGTACCCATTGATAATATATTTTTATATTTCAACTTTCACTCTGAAAGAAAAAATTCTTAAAAATTCATAAATCATGCATATATGTACATATGTCAAATTGAAACAAATATTGAGTGACTTTATTTTAAAATATAAATCAAGGCTGCCTCTGTTATCACTCTGTAGTTTGGCTAAAAGTAACCCATGCCTTTACATTCTACAATACCCATCTTCAATTTGAAATGTACAAGTCATCTAGTTAAGTGAAAGCTTGATAAACTAATATAACAAGCTTGAACATCAGAAATCAGCTAAAATCTTTTATGTGACAATCAGCTCACAAATGTCTGCCTGGGCAGATGGTATTGGTTTTAAAAGAAAGACATAGTTTGCCTGGAGAATTTCAGAAAAATCTGGGTATCATTTTCAGACTCTGGTAAAGGAGAAAAGTGTCATTTCCTTGACAGCCCCAGTGATTTCCCTGTTACTGTTTGCATGGCAGATGCCATGAACAGATTGATGTGTAAAGAAAGACAAGGTACAGGAAAATCATACATTAAGACTCAATAGCTGGAGATAGACATGCTCTGCTGGGAACTACTTGGAAGCACTTTTTGATGTACAGAGAATGTTTAACATTCTTAATATATGTGCTTTTTAATGTGGTGGGACTAGGTTTACACAGGTGGTGCTTGACTGAACGGGAAATAAGAAAAAAAAAAAACACTGTAGTTTAATGACAAATAGATGTCCATGAATATGTAGCAGAAATGAGTCAGTCTTAAATACAACTTTCAGCGTAGAATGCATTTTATTATTTCATTTATCCTCTCAGCCTGGGTCTGTAGAATTGAAGCCTAATAATGGAACTATCCATTACTGTCCAAAACAAATAAACCAAAACAAAACTAAAACATCACTAAACATAGAACATTATGAAGAAAAAAATCGAAAGCCATGTTTTTGTGTTATCATCTACTTTTATTTTTATCATTTTCTCAAAAATGTGAAATCTTGGAAGGTCTGAACCATGCGTGAAAATAAAATACTTCATTTTGTCGAGGTGGTGGTGTCATTGACACAGGATATTTTAAAGAATATTTTCTTTGGGGGGAAAGGACTAGAGAAATGACTGTTAGCGATTAACCCAGAGAATGGTTTGACACATTGACAAACTTATAGATTTCTGATATGTATACTGTGCTTGAATGAGTATTTTCATTCACAACACGGACCAAGATCCTCAACATTAGTAGTGAGATACTGATGCCCATCACTATTTAGAAACCTAGTGCCCTACTTACAGTCAGTTTATCAGTACACAGTGAAGGCAATCCCAGGTACAAGGCCAGCCTGCCCCTGCATGCCACAGAGGAAGACATGATAGAAATGCAGGCTGCATTTACTACACACTCAACACCAAGGTTAATTTTTCTAATGGCAAGTAAATGTGCTCCATTATTCACACTCAAAATGTGTACCTCCTTTGAGAAGTTTCTACAAATTATTTATAGAAATAGATCAACTGTAATCTTGGATTGACTCAGGTAAATGTTAATGTACAATAACAGAGCATAAAATGATCTTCATCTTCTATTTCTTCACTTTGCTTCCATTCTGAATATTCTTAATAGAGACAATGGAAGCTAACTTCTGCTTCTTTCTGCTTCTTCTCTGTCATCTTTGAACAGCACAATGCCCTCTCCAGACAGTGGATGCATCACTTCTTAGTGAGCATCTCAAGATGCTGCCTCTAACTCTGTGTCTTCAGGAAATCTTCCCCACCACCGAGCATTGCTTCTCTCAGTTCTCCTTGGTAGAGGTTTATAATGCAGAATTCCATGTGCCATGTTCTATGGACCACATTACAGTTCTCATACCTGCCTGTGTTACGTCTTGACCAAAACTTCCCACTTACAGAACTGCTTCCATTTCTGAGGCCAATTTCATCTAGCTATGACACCCTCAAAACACCTTATTCTCCTTATTTACCAATATCCTATTCCATTGTTCATTATGGAATTTGGCACTTGGCTAAACTTTTGTGGAAGTCCACATGTTTGACCCAGGAATCTGGAACTGCTTGATCTTCTCAACACCAACAACCCTTGCCATCTGTTCCTAGACCCCATCCCAGACACTGTTACCCCTTATAACTGCTCTAACTTGAATTTAGGTATGAAAATGTCTAACCATAGCCTCCTGCCCTCTTTCTTTCTCATTGTCTTACTTTCTGCATATATTCATTGATATCATTCTGATATCTTGACCTTTGGTCTCACATTTATATCGTCACTGATCACTTCATTTCTGCCTTCATTTCCTTCTTGAACTTTCATCTAAGGTCCTACTCCTTGATCTTGCTTTTCTTAGACAGCTTCCCTAAAACTCTCACCATTTACTATCTCTATTCATACAATTGGACAGCTGAGATTTGCCCCATGACATCACATAACCATAAAGTTTGGTGCTACTAAAAAATAATTTCAGTTCTCTTTGGGTCTATAATACTATTGAGCTATCATAACCCAACTTATTCTATTTATCCCAGTAGCTGTATTAGTAGGGGTTTTCAATTGAAAGGGACAGAAATAAGGCATTTAATGGCTCATGTATTTGAAAGTTTGGGCAGTGTCTCTGAACCTTTAGCATTCATAAGAATTCCCTATAGGGCTTGTTAAAATAGAATTGCTGGGTCTCATTTCAGAGCTTCTGATTTAGTAGGTCTAAAATTGGAATGTATGATTTGATTTTTTAACAGGTACCCAGGGGTGGGGACCACACTTTGAGATCCACTGGTCTAGAAACAGGATTCTCTTCAAACATTTCAGGATACAGGTGCTCAAAGATATCATAGGAGTATCTCTCTTTTCTCTCTCTTCCATCCTTTGTGTTGACTTAATTTTTCAGGCAATGTCTTGTTCCATGACAGAAAAAAATGGTACCAACAGCTCTAGGATTAAATATCTTTGTAAACTCATACACCTACAGGAAAAAAAGATTACCTTTCCCCATAACTCTTATAAAACACCCATGAAATAAACTAAAAGGAGTCAGACTTCAGCTAAATGAGTTGAGTGGTATTACTGGGGACCAGCAAAGGAGAAGACCCACAAAGAGATGCTGTGTGTTAGATCGATGTCCTCTGCAGTGTGCTTCACATCTCTTTGCTATGCTCTTAAAACACGTCCACACATCGGGCTTCCCTGGTGGCGCAGTGTTTGAGAGTCCGCCTGCCGATGCAGGAGACACGGGTTCGTGCCCGGGTCCGCGAAGATCCCACATGCCACGGAGCGGCTGGGACCGTGAGCCATGGCTACTGAGCCTGCGCGTCCGGAGCCTGTGCTCTGCAACAGGAGAGGCCGCAACAGTGAGAAGTCGGCGCACCGCAAAAACAAACAAACAAAAAACACGTCCGCACTGCCGACCCCCTCCTCTTAGTAAATGATCTTATTGACAATTTAATAACAAAAACAACAACAAAAAAAAAAAAACAGCTGAGGTTATAAAGCAAGCCATCCCTCACCTCTTGGTTCAAACGTAATTAAAAAAATATATATTTATATATTATAAATAATATATTTTATATATATATATATAACATCTCTGGCCTTCAGAGTATGTGTGGCAGGAAGAAAAAAGAGAGAGAAAGCAAGAGTCTTGGAGAGGAAAAAAGAAGAGAAGTACTTTAGGCTAGATAGCAAAACAAAAAACAAACAAACAAAAACCAACAACAAAAACAACCCATGAAAACAAAAAAAACCTCAAGTTGTTTTCTCTAGAGTCAGGAAATTATTGGATTGCATGATATATCTTCACCTCCTTTATTTCAATTTGTGAGAAAAGTGTTTCCTTTTCATAACACTAATACCATGAAAAGGGCTCTAGTTTCCAGAGGGAATTTCATTAATCAATTTTCCCTTCACTTTTTCCTATATGTAGCCCTCATTCTAACAACTTTTAATAAGTCTATAAATTTAGTGAGATCTATCCAATATACCATATGTAATTGTACATTTATGAGTTCAATCAAAAACTAGCTTATGCCGTACCTGCTTTTTAAAAAACTAAACACCACGTTGATAGTTACACAGCAATACATATTCATTTATTTCATCGTTTTAAAGGCTGAACACCGTTTCACTCTATAAATTACAACATAAGTTATTTAAACATTTCCTTGTTGTTGAATTTTGTGTTGCTCCCAGTATTTTGTTACCATAAACAATGCCACAAATGATACCCTTATTTATTTATATTTTTATATTTATCTATTCTACAGTATAAAATCCCAGATGTGGAATTGCTGGGTCAAAGGATATGCATTTTTCAGTCTTTTGATTTATGTTTTCTCCGGAACAACCACACCGTTCCCCTGAAGTTTGAGTGGTGCTGGTTTCACCCACCTGCCCACACTGAGTATTATCATTCTTTTAATGTTGGTTAATGGGCTAGGTGTAAATTATCCCTTGGTGTCAATTTACTTTGCATATGCTTGAACACTTACACAACTGAAACATTTTTCAAATATCTACTTATTTGCCATGTTTGTTTCTGCTTTGCACTTTTGTTCATTTAAAGTATTCCTAATAACAAAAAATGTTAACATTTACTGAGGCTCATAATGTATCAGGTTTGTCCTAGTATTTTACAAGCATTATTTCATTTTTTTTGTTTTTTTGGAGTATAATTGCTTTACAATGTTGTTAGTTTCTGTATATGTATATATATATATATCCCCATATCCCCTCCCTCTTGTGTCTCCCTCCCTCCCTCCCACCCTCCCTATCTCACTCCTCTAGGTGGTCACAAAGCACCGAGCTGATCTCCCTGTGCTATACGGCTGCTTCCCACTAGCTATTTTACATTTGGTAGTGTATATATGTCAAGCATTATTTCATTTAATCATCACAATAACCTTATGAATATGTACTATGTTTATTTTCATTTTACAAAGGGAGATTCAAGAGAAGACAGGTTAAATCATTTTTCAAACATTATACTGTAAGTAGCAAATATAGCCAGTACTCAAGCATAAATCTGCCTGAGACCAAAATCATGTGTCCCTTTTTATTCTATTGACTTTTAAATTCCATTCCTTCCAGCCTACTACTATTGCTTTTTCTTGGACTGTCTTTATGTCTCACATGGAATCTTTTGGCCAACTTCTTTGATTCTAGTCTTAAAGGATTCAATTTTATCATACACTATACATATGCATAGATTTTTCTATAATGTTAATCTGATTCCAATTTTCCTTGGGCTAACATCCCTTAAATGTCCCCACGTTTCCATATGGCAAAGCCCAAACTACTTATCAAGGTCGCAGATGCTTCCATGGCCTGACTCCCATTAGCTACATCCCTAGCCTTGTCAACAGCACAAAACACTTCTCAATCTTACTCATTTTATTCCCTAACATAACAAAGCAATTTACATTCAATGTTTTATGGCCCTTAGTGTAAGTATTCACACTCACTTTTGTATTAAATACCCACCCCCTGCCCTACCCCACCAACCAACCCAACAAGTACATGCATACCCCTCATTCTACAAATATATCTTTCATCAAGCATTTCAGTAACCTGCCTCTTTAAAGCTTTTCTTGTACTATCTACCTTTTTTTTCTTTTTTTTTTAACATCTTTATTGGAGTATAATTGCTTTACAGTGGTGTGTTAGTTTCTGCTTTATAACAAAGTGAATCAGCTATACATATACATATATCCCAGTATCTTCTCCCTCTTCTGTCTCCCTCCCATCCTCCCTATCCCACCCCTCTAGGTGGTCACAAAGCACCAAGCTGGTCTCCCTGTGCTCTGTGGCTGTTTCCACTAGCTATCTATTTTACATTTGATACTATCTACATTTTTTGCCCCTCAAGTCCACTGCTTCTTCCTATTCAACCTCTTTACCATTTCCTACCTAGAACCCTTTATTTTATTTAATAATTTATGTCAATCTCACTATGCTAGATTTTAAATAACAGAGACCTTGTCTGACTCATTCTATATCCTGCATTTCTAGAAAAGGTCTGGTATATATAAGTACTTTTGATGAATAAATAAAAAAATAAATTTATATTATGAGTTCATCTGCTAACTTTCTACTAAAGGTCATGAGGTAAAACTAATTCATCCTTTTAAATAAGCCATTGAACTTATATTTTTATGTGTTATATGTTTGCACTTCATGGATCATACTATCTTTTAAAAGTATTTTAAAATTAGCAACAATATATTTCTTTTGTAGATAACTTAGTACTCTAAAATAAAACACCTTAAAAGAAGCTCCCCCAAATTAAACAATAAAAATGACACCAAAAATCATGAAAAGAAATTTGACTAATTGTCTATTAAAGTTGCTTTTTCCTTGTATTCATTTCAATACCTACATATAAATAAGCCAACACTTTAAAGTATCATTTAAACATCATTTCCCATCTAACACATAACAGTAAATGTGCATGTTATTTGTCATTAATTCTATGTAAAGTTTTTAAGAGTGAAAGTCAATTTTAAATATATTGGTTGCAGAAATAATTGTTTCACCTATTTACTTTTGTTATTTAGAATTTTCAAAGCACTAAAAAAGATGCACTGAAACAAATATGTAGACATTAAATTATTGAGCTATCCATGTATAATTTAGATAATTGCTTTTGCTTTTAGAAAATATCCTGTTTGATGAAAGTCTCTAAAAGGGAGATTAAACACTGTGTATTCTTAGAAGACTTTCTCTTCAAAAATTTGTTACAGGTTGTGCTAATTTGCATAAAACTATCAATATTAGGCCAATTTACCAGTGCCACTGTGAAGGATCTATGAGTTGCTTATGAAAATCGCCCTAGTTCTACTTCAGATTCCCAGGGAAATTAAATTACAACCAGTCAATTTGTACATAAAAAGATATCTCGTGCAAGTCTAAATATAAATGAAAGCCACAGAAAGGCGTGAAAGCAGACACTTTTCCATGTTACATGGTATCAAACTAATCTGTCAAATCAGGAAATAAATGAGGAAGGGAGAAGGATGAGGGAATGGGGTTCAGACTGGTGTTTGCATAGTGTAGACAGCATCAGTTAGTTCATGAAGCAATTTTGAATTTTGAGGTGAACATAGAAATAAGTAATCAATTTAACAGAAAATTGGTTTAACATCTGCAGGTTCATAATTCCTTAAACAAAACAGTTGGGGCAAAAAGTATATGGAAATTTAGAATCTTTCAGATTTTATCAAGGTAACACGGAAAATATACTTTATGATATATAACATCTCAGTGGGAACTGGGACAGAATCACATAATTAAACACATTATTGTTTATTCCTATAGTATTTGATTTTTTTCAAATACCATAGAAGGAAGACTATAATTAGTCACCTATCAGTTTTGGTTCAGTTTTACCAGCAAATGAGTCCTGGTGAAGTTAGGTTGTGCTGCCAAATGAGAATTTTTTTAAGTAATAATTAAAAACACCCCACAACTTTGTTTTTCCTAGATTTCAGATCTTAGGGGTGTAATTAAAGGGTGGTGGCCCATACTGTATGCTTGCTTGCACAATATCAGGCATGTGCTCAAATTCTTGGTGAGAAGAAAAGATTCATATTCCTGAAAAAATTAGAGACTGTTTTTGTCACTAGAGCCTATAACCCAGGGCCTTAATTCTGTAGTTTAGTTACTATGACAGTGAAGGTAAACTATTAAATCAATATACATGGAAAACTCAGTTAGAAGAAAAATATGTGTATAGGCTTGAATAAGGGGTCCTGGCAGGCAAAATTCAGAAAGACCGAAGAAAAAGTTCTTGCTGCAGTTGCACAGATGATTATGGTTTGAAAACTCAACAAGAGATTCTGATAGCTCCCTTCTCCATCTACCTCCAACTGCAGCCTTATGGGTGAGACTGACCAGTGGAAATATAATGACAATAGTATGGTATAGGTGTCATATCAGCCATACATCTCAGCTTTTGTGGAACTTGGGGCAGGATCACCTATCTATGCCTGAGGACTGGTAAAGGTCTTACTGAGGAAGTTATGGTTGAGTTGAGTTTTGGTGGATGAGTTGAGTTTTGGTGGATGTGTTGTCCTCCATTCAGACCACTAAGGACTGCCAGTGTGTTTACATGTATGGGGTAGGGGATCATGACAGTAGACAGGCAACCATTATTCATACTGGACATTGGTGACCCAATAGCTGAGTCTATGCACAAATGGGACTAGACAGACCAGTGTGCAAACCATGTCAGCCCTGGTCACAGCTATTGTTACTTCACGGGGTATAGCCGCTTGATTAATTGTCTGGATTCTGTTCCAGCACTTTCTAAGTAGGATCACCCTGTCCTTGTGTTGTACACTTCTTCCATTTGTGAATACAAATGTGAATTCCTGCATGTTTAGGCCCTGATGGGTAGAGATAGATGTGCAATATGACTTAGAATTTGTGCAAATGGTTTGAAAAAATTGTTAGCGTTTCATCTAATAAATTAACAGTCATGTAAGAAATATAGAAAAGTATTGTGATCAGAATGGGGTTTTTTCCCCCCATGAAAAAAATACAACTCAGTATATAGATACTGTGAGCTGTGGGTGGATATTTCAGCTGTGGATGCTGCAAGGAGTTCTTGTCAGTGAAATAGAGGAACACAATGTAGGCAACAGTTGTAGTTACAATAGTTGCCAATCCAATACACATAAAATAATAATGGAGGAGGTCATTTCTAAAGGCTGGCAGACAGTAGACCAGCTGAGCCAAGGCAATGAAAGAAAAAAGATACTTTTCCAAAAACAAAAAGAAATTGGGAAGTAGCCAACCTACTGGTTAAGAATAAAAGGCTCAGTTTGGAAGCTAAATAGGAAGCAGAGTAGCACTGGTCTGATGGTCTAAACAAATTTTTTTTAAAACACACAATAAACCTAAGGTAAGGAGAGAGAGAGAGAGAGACAAAAAAAAAAAAAAAAAAAAAGAGGAAGAAAAAGAGAGATTCTAAGACTTTAAACATGACTACAGCTCCTAAGGGTAAAGGGATTTTTCCACTAAGGATGACCTTTAGAATGTTTCCATATCAGTACAGTTTAAAGGAAAACATCTAACATCTACCAGAAGCAGTTTGAGTTTATTTCTTAAATCAGCTGTTGAAAATTTCTCCAGACACCTGTCCTAAGGGTCTAGGGCTCTTTTCTGTAGAGGGAATCACCCTGAATCATTTGACAAACAAAGCACTGCAGACTCTGGTCTTGTGGTTAGATTTTGTGAGCCTCTATTCCATATTTGAGAACAAAATAATGAAAAATTTAGTACATTCTACCAAATACATACATGCCTACATATATATTTCAGAGGTTTAGTTAGACAATTGATAACTCTAGAAGTTGTAGTCTTATTTGCTTTAACATTTTTGTTTGGTTGGTTCAATTGCTGTAGCTTAAGAAATTACTGAGTAAAGTATTAGTAATTATTTTGTATCGTTGGTCAACCAGATAAAGTTTATAGCTTTGGGGTATATTTGGTTTAGTGATGGTTTGGGGTATATTTGGTTTAGTGATGGTATAGAAAGAGGAATTAGGTTTAAAGCTTTTACATTTTACTTGACATAAATTTAGTATTTTGACATTTAATGTCTAGATTCATAATCAATTCAGTCTCTTTCTTAAAAAATCAGATGCATAGAAAAATAACACCCAATAAGTTTCCAGTTGATATTTACTGGTAAATTTATATATTTTTCTAAATAACCCCTGTTATGTTTTTCTTAAATGTATTTTATTAAAAGTTTTCACTGACGTGTATTCACTGAAAAGTTCTACAGTTCCTATAAATTAAAAATACTCTTTTATTAGCTGATTAAACTTGGGTGACTAGGTAACACTCTGACCTCAATTTTTTCTGTATTTAAAATAAGTGTTGAGTGTCCCAGGTAAGTAAAGAGGGATAGAATAAAATCAGATCACAGAAGATGCATCACCAAATCTGACAGATATGAGCACATAAGACTGGAGTTTAGCAAAACTTCTATCACTGAAGTGTGGTTATTTTCCCTAAAATGGTGGATAAGGAAAGAAAAAGAAAACTCTTACTGGTCAAATTGGATCCTAACTCTCTGTCCCACTCTCCAGATGCTGTACTGGGGAAAAGAGATAAGTAGGAAAAGTCCTCACAGTCTTCACTAATATACTCCCATCCTCAATACACACACACAATCAGAAGAGAAGTGTACTGGAGAGATAAGTGGAAAATCACTTAAAAATAGAATATCCTATCAATCACTAAGGATGTCAGTATCTTGATATCTCAGTGCTTCAGT